>NC_056734.1:494268316-494335816 GCF_019279795.1 Protopterus annectens
ATGCACATATATCTCACTCTGTTACTGTACACACACTGACCACAGCTTGACAACATGGGGGTATAAATGGGACATGTGTGGCTTCTTACTCTCATAAGATTTTGGGGAGCTGCTAGTGTGGCAGCTTTGTTCTCTTAGATGTGTGTCAATCAGTTGTATTTCCTGTTTGTTGCCTATACATCTGGGATCATCCCACTGATTTCCCAGGGGGACAGGTTGACAGGCAACAGATATGGGCCACTTTACTGGACATTCTGGACATATCTGTACAGTTGTGGGGTATGATTCTGTATGCAGACTACTACCACTGCAGGGATTCCAACCATGGCTGTGTGTGCTAAAAATACAACAGTTCACGTCTCAGTTGCATGCGCTGTTTGGGTTTTCTTGTCTGCCTTTTCCCTGTTTTCTGTCTATGTGTCTCTCAGTTGTACTAAATGGCCTCTGGGGATTACACCAGTCATATACAGGCATTCGTACACATTCTATTTATGGTGCACAGTGTGGGTAACAGTGCTTAATAAAACAGTACTATTACCTGATTGCAAATCTACATTACCATATGATACCAGAGTATACACATGCAGTCCAGTAGTTAGACCTTTATTGTCACGTTATTATACTTTTATTTACATACAATCTATATGAGACTCTTCCTGTCATATTCTCTGGTGTATTTAGTACTTGCCTTAAACAATACAGGTTTTATACAGGCAATTAATTTACTAATACTTTTAGATTTATTTCCTATGACAATACATGCAAGAGTACTACCGACCTGCCTCGCATTGCAACTTCTGCAGGCGACATCCATGGGCCTCCTGATTCGCGGCCCACTCACTTGCAGCTGTGGAGGATATAAGAGGAACTTTTGAGCAGTTGTAAGCAGGTTTGCATGGGTTTCCGTGAGGGTAAGCACTGTTAACCTCCAGTTAAATATGCTTACAGAGAGTTAGCTTTAATATTGCTTAACCTGTGTGTGCATTGCTTACCCCCGCGCAAACGGGCTTAAACTCGCTTACTAGTGCTTAAATATGCCTACTTCTGCTTATTGGTGTTTAAACTTGCTTACTAGTGCCTACTCCCACTTACAATTGCACTGATTTAGACAATACTATCTAATGGTTCTTGGGAAGGTGGGGGATTTGGAAGCTGTATGGAGTTGTCATTCATTGCACATTTAACCTTCCATTTGTATCCATGATTCCTGCATACACATCTGTATGGGGCACATGTGCTTATCTGGGGACTTTGCAACATTATGACACTGACACCTCACATGTGCATTTAATGCAGTACTCCAGTTCACAATTATATGTTATTTAGTAGGTTATATAGCAAAATAATGTTCACAAACTTATTTCACATGGAAAATAGAATGTGCTGTAGTGGGACTCGAACCGGGAATGGCTGCTCATAAGGCGAATGGTCTGCCCACTACACTATTGCTATACTGCTTCATTTGCATATATCTTCCTTGTTATCCTCTTCAGCCATTTAAGCTACATTAACCGTAACTAAGCGATGGGCACAAACATGCACCTATGGTTAGCTTTAATCGGTTTCTTAATAAAAAAAAAGTTTTGTTCATTTTATTTGTATTTACTATTGCTGTTGTACACATGGGTGAATGTTGCTGGGGATATGCGGACACTTATGAGCGATCTCGCTCATTTCTTTGGCCTTTCTGCTGTTCTTCATTGCGGGGGAGTGTATATTCTTAGAGCTCTGCTCTCAGACACGCCCCCTGCACTCTTACACGCTTCATGTAAGATTGGGAACTCAGGCAGTGTGCCTTCATTAATATGCAAGGCGCGCTGCCATCCTGCTCCTAAACGGCCACTTCCATGCAGGAATAAGCTAGTCCTGCACAGAAGAATAGTAAATCTGGGGGTGCATCTTAGATCTTAAGCTGAAAATGAAATTAACAGAATGAAAAACTGAGTTGTCACTAAGAAGCAATTAGAACTAAGAGAATGGGCAAATAGTGTGGTTACTATTGTAAAAAAGATAATATTGCTATTGGTATTGATTTACAAGATCCAAATAAAGTAACTTAAAAGAGCATTACTCTTTGCTTAATCAATGGTCTGAGGAATACCAAATGCTATATTTTTTAGTATTAGATGCAAATAAAAAATTTTGGTGGCTAAAGCTAAAAAATGTGCATATTTAATATCCAACTAGGAAGGTACATGTTCTCATATGGTATTTTGTTAGCTCCAGAAATATCCCATACAGCTGTTACGCATGTGATTGTAGGACTGAAAAGTGTTGCAAACATGATTGGTGATCTCTTATTGTGAGGACAGAACAGCGTGCAAGGCTGGTATAACTGCCAAACAGATTGAAACAACATAAATTTAAGCAAAAAAGCATAAAGGTAAAATAAGAGTGTTGAGTCTAAACTACATGGATCATGGTCTGATGACAGAGGATCTGAAACACGAATTATAGAAAATTTGACTGGCTGTGCAAATGCAAAGCTCAGATGACAAACTAACTTTACAAAAGTTTCTAGAAATGATGTAGAATCTTGCAAAGTGTGCACTTAATAAGCATGCACCAGTGTCATATATGGATAATTCTTTGTCTATAGTCCAGGTGACCTAAATTTGACTAACAACATGGGCACTTGATGGCACAGGCAGGGAGGATAGGCTCAATTGCTTGATGGGATCATTGATGGTCCTCACCAAGCTTGTGACATGACTCCACTGACAGGGCTTTGCTGGAGAGTGAAAACTTGTTGGGCAGTGGAGAGCTGGGTTAGGAGGATGAAGACTTGGCTGCCTATGCCATTGATGAATCCCTGCCAGCATATATGGGGGACTATGCATACATGGACTGAGGAGGCATAAGCAGCCCTCATGATGATCTGAGTGCTCATGGCACCACTGGGTTCAAGGGCTCTGGGTCATAAAAAACATGCAAAAATGCTGTCATTGCCAGTATACTGATGGGAGCATAAAGCAGCCTCATAGCTGCCTAGATGACAGCATTTTGAAGGCTTGATGGTTGCAGGCATGATGTCTGGCCAATAACCCACTGGACTGCCACCAAATAAATGTTACATCCCTTACTATCCTGAGTCAGTATCTAAGGAGCTTCAATCCTCACTACTGACTCCAATATGGGACTGTCACTTAAACAGAAGTACTATTTCATAATTTTCCCTTAAGAGCATAACAGAAACATGCTTTATTTTCCTGGGACTGGACTTATATATATCTCAGTCCAACCCAAATATATTTTCTTATTATACACTTCAGAGCAACATCCCAGTTTAAGACCTCTGATACACTCACACTCAAAGTAAATTTAAATCTGACACATCCAAACAGTTCTGGGAATGTCCACTGACTGCACAACACTGTAACTGACTGTGCTTCACAAACTGCAGTTCTTCACAAACTGCTCAGAACTAACTGCAGTCTCAACTGTCTAATTTTAAAAAATAACAGTCAGCTGTTTGAAAAAGTTATTTTTCTGTCAATCAGCTGTTTAAGTAATCACTTAGCAACCACGAACATTCTAATGACATCACTCACCGTTCAGCTGATTCTCCACAGTACTTTAGAAAGTCCCTCTCAAACATGCGCAGTTAGAAATGCATCAAAACTTTGTCAGATTCTTTCGACATTATGTTTAAACAGGGAAATACTCCACATTTAAAAAAATGATTTACATTTCACAATTAGACATGCTGGCATAGAATGCAAGTTAATCTGAAAATATACACAAGTCTCCTGCCAGACATGCTATCACATATGACAGTATTTTTTATTTTCTTCACAGCAGGCACTGATGGAAATATGATGCAATAAAAATGTCTGTACTCAACATGTCTTAGATAACTGTTGCACTAAGAAATATGTTAAAGCATGAAGTTAATTCCAGGTGCTCTAACATTAAAATACTATAATGTATGTGTAAGACAGCTGTGTTGTAAGCATATCCCAGCTGCTCGGGTCAATGAAGGCAGTCCACAAAATATAATACCACCAATAATTCCAAACGCGACTCAGGAAGTCATTCCAAACGAAATAAAGTGAATAATTTTATTCCAAAACACGAACAGGACACAAAAAACAGATTGAGCGCTTTCGTCTCCACACCGGAGACCTCATCAGAATCAACATTAACAATTTTAACAGCACTTTTATACCACTACCAACACACTAATTGACATCAATAAAACAATTGAACAATTGTTTAATTACTGCAATTCCTTAAAGGTGTATACAGACTAGTACCATATTGGAACATCACTTACTGGATACCTCATGAGTAAATGTCTATAGCATTACTTGTCGTTGTCAAGTAATGTCTAAATATAAATAAATAAATAAGTGTATATATAACCCTATAAATATACGAAATTAATAAATCAATAAATATTTAAAAACTAGTATGGACATAATAATGTTATAATATGTATAATAATATAAAATCTATGGAAAATCTATAAAATCTATAAAATTATAAAATCTTGTCATGCAAATATGAAGTATAAAAATAAATATGCATGAATGTAAACCTTATATTATCTACCTTTGTATGCTTTTTTTGGGTCAAGTGCCAATAGTTTTAAGGCTGGTACTATAGATATATTATCATTGAGACCCCTACCACCGCATGCATCTAATTTTAGTTGCCATACCATCTCCCTGTATGCAAGTCTTGTTTCCCAGTCACCAACTCTGTCTAGGAGTTCCACTATTTCCAGAACCCAGAACTTGAAATTAGCATTTGGGCATACAAGTGAATGTCTATAAAGTGCATTATTCACATTTTTACGATTTATATCCCTTATATGTTCATATATCCACCTCCTTAAATGTCTTTCTGTTTTTCCTATGTAGTAACACCAACAGAATTTGCAATAAGCTACGTATACTACCCCCTTGGTATAACAACTACTGTATACCTTAGCTTTTAAAATTGTTCTGAAACTAGGAAGTTTCAATGACTTCTCTCCAGCAATAAAGGGACATTGGGGACATCTACCAGATTGAAACGTACCCCTTTTGTTGCTTGTATTGCTATCCCTTTTATCAAAGTCACTTTCCTTACCCTTTTCCAAGATGTTTTTCAAATTTTCATTTCTCCTATAACTGTAGGTTAATTTATTTTGAAACACAGTCACTCTTGTGGATATGGACCTAAACATGTCCCATGTATCATTAATACATTTCTTGAGCCACCCCATATTTTTAAAATAAGTTAATGTCATATATGGGATGGTCATAGTATTTCGAGTGTTTGTATCACCACTCATTTCCGTATTATTAGTATATATATTTTCCTCCAAATTGTCAAATCCAAGCAACGGGGTATATATAGTATCCCTTCTCTCTACCACAAACTTTTTTATATTGTCGATTAATACATGTGGGTACCCCCTTTCATAAAACATATTTTCCAGTGTCCCTAACTCCTTCAAAAATGCATCATATTCTGTTGTCATCCTAGAAATCCGAATCATCTGTCCCTTCAAAACATTCTTTTTTAGTTGCATGGGATGGTCACTCTCAAAATGGAGGTATGCATTGGAAAAGTTCTTTTTCCGATAGATAGTGGACTTATACCTTTTTTCTACCTTGTCTTTAAATATTTGTACATCAAGATAGTGCATTACTTCTTGGTTAATTTCATGCGTAAATTTAAGAAATGAGGTACTTTGGTTAATGTAATTAATAAATTCACTAATAGTATGTTTTGGACCTGTCCATAAAATAAATATGTCGTCCAAAAATCTATAATAACTATTAATGTGTTGAAAATATTCAGATACAAACACATAATTTCTCTCCCAGTAAAGCATAATAATATTGGCGTATATGGGGGCACATGCTGCCCCCATAGCTACACCTTCAACTTGGTGATAGTAGTCACCCCGAAAAAATATGTAGTTGTTCTTGAGTACCAATTCCATATTTTCTAGTATAATCCTAAATTCATCTGGTAGTAAAAAGTCCATTTCAGCTAGTATTTTTTCAAACCAGTCCAATCCAGTAAAGTGGGGTATAACCATAAATAAATCTTTAACATCAACGGTAATAAAAGTGGCTCTATCATCATAGATCACTTTATTAATCTTCTTCAAAAAATCCCATGAATCAATTAAAATATGTTGATATTTCAAATGATAGCCTTTTAATTAAGTATCTATATATATTGCCAGAGGTTGTGTCTTAGAACCATGTGATGATACAATTGGCCTCATAGGAGGGTCGTGTACGCTTTTATGTGTTTTGGGTATACCAAAAATTGTAGGAATCACCGGCTTCCTAACTTTCAAAAATTCATGAAGCTCACTATCAATAAGCCCCTGTAATAAATTGTCATCCAAAAAATAATCAATTTTCTGATAAGAAATGTTTACTTCATTCTTGGAAGCAACAGTATAACTGTTACTATTGTTTAAAATATCCAACATTTTCCTGGTATAATCCCACTGGTCCATCAGGACCATGCCCCCACCCTTGTCGGGTTTCATCACTCTAATTTTACCATTACTTCTGAGTTCATCAATAAGCTGGTTTTCCTCCTCTGTTAGGTTACTACCTTGTCTCCTATAGTTCTGAAAATAATTGCTTCTAATTTGGTTAGTAAGAACATTCTCAAAACTCAAAATGTCATGTTGCAGTGGCGGGTTATAAATACTTCTTCTTTGTAAATTCCCTTGTCCTTTATAAAATCCCCCCTCCTTAAAAATAACTGAAAAATTCAGCTTCCTTGTAAATAATTTGACATCCAGTAAAATATTGTCCATAGTAGGTATCTTTTGTGGCACAAAAGTAAACCCTTTTGTAAACAGTTTAAAAAATGTCTCATTGATCACTATATCAATATAGTTAAAAATGTTGAAATTATCCAAGGAATGTATAATGGAAGTCCCTTCATCCTCACTGAGTATATTTTCCAAAAGAAAACTATTGGGAGCAACAGAAGTGTTCCCACATTCTATTGGTACACGCCCCTCCTGTTGAACCGATAGTCCCCCGCTGCCTGCGCATAAGATTGCTGTTGGGGTACTCTGTTCTTTATTCTTTCTGATCTCCTGGGGCCTAACTCTTCTAAAGGGATATTGTTATCCTTGTTGTAATTATCCTGGTAATGATTAATGTTTTCCCCAAAATCACCCCCGGGATAATGGTTGTTATATGCTTCAGCATGCTCACCTTGCTCATCACGCCTAAATGTATCAGCGTTCCATGTACTAGTCGAGTAAGATTGGTAATGTAGTTTCTTCTCGTGATGTGATTTGTGATAATTACTATTAATTGTGTAGGCTACACCAGAACGATACTCGTTCAAATCCCTTTTTAGCTTAGATATTTTCCTATTGTAATTACGTGATGTTATACTGTCTACATCCTGTATAGTTCTAAAATATACAGTCTTATGTTCTTCTGTTGAAAACAGTAAGTCATCAGAAATTTCTTTATACAATTTATTTATTTCTATCTTGTTTGACTCAATTTTATTTTCATTGTTTTTCATAAGCACTCTAATGATAGACAAACCACAATCGTTAAAAATATTACTAATATTTTTAAACAGTTCATTATCGGCTTCATAGTTGATATTGCTAGGAAATTTCGTTATCCTAAGCCCCTTCAGGACAATACTATCCTGAAGACATTTGTTAAAATACCAATTTTCTACTACAAGACCTCTGTATCTAGTAAGCAATGTTTTAAAAGTCTTACATTTCTCTTTGTAAGTCGTATTGCTTCTTTGAACAGGGTCCGCTGCCTTGGTGGAAATATTAAACGAGCTGTTTAACCAACTATTAAAATCCATATTACAATATTTAGAAAAATCATTCCCCTTATGGAAAGTATGATCATTGTGACCAGTTCTGTTCAGGTTGTCCAAAGAACCCGCCATACTATCATTCACTCGTGTAGATCTCATCCTCGCCATATTGTTGTCATCCCCAGCGTCTGACGTCATCGCCACGTCTCCTAAACTCCTGGGACTATTCTGGCCACATGGGATATCGTTAGCTGTCTCAGATGGTGTATTGCTAACTTGTGAGTGATTTTGGATAACTTTAATAAGCTCACTCAACAGAGAGCTACTATTGGCCATCGTAAAAGGCTAAATAGTTGTAGCTCTTCTAAATAATTATAGCTCTTATAAATAAATTGTAGCTCTTATAAATAAATGAAAGTACCACTAATACAACCTGGAATAGTGCAGTCACAAATCTTTACAGTCGTATAGTTCTCAAGTTAAGGTAGCTACGAATTGCATTCCGACTAGTAAGGTATATAAATTGAACACATAAAAATTGAACACATAAAAAGAGCCAAGGAATGGTGGTAATAAAGTCCAACATCCAAGGACCCCTCGAATCCGACAGCTGGCAAAAACCAGGAACCAAACGAAGGAACAAAAAAGAACACTCAAAGCATATCCCAGCTGCTCGGGTCAATGAAGGCAGTCCACAAAATATAATACCACCAATAATTCCAAACACGACTCAGGAAGTCACTCCAAATGAAATAAAGTGAATAATTTTATTCCAAAACACGAACAGGACACAAAAACCAGATTGAGCGCTTTCGTCTCCACACCGGAGACCTCATCAGAATCAACATTAACAATTTTAACAGCACTTTTATACCACTACCAACACACTAATTGACATCAGTAAAACAATTGAACAATTGTTTAATTACTACAATTCCTTAAAGGTGTATACAGACTAGTATCATATTGGAACATCACTTACTGGATACCTCACGAGTAAATGTCTATAGCATTACTTGTCGTTGTCAAGTAATGTCTAAATATAAATAAATAAATAAATAAGTGTATATATAACCCTATAAATATACAAAATTAATAAATCAATAAATACTTAAAAACTAGTATGGACATAATAATGCTCTGACATTAAAGTACTATAATGTATGTGTAAGACAGCTGTGTTGTAAGTAGACAACAGAAAGAATTGTAAAGGAGGTGTGGTTTTACAGCTGAATAGCAATGATCAGTACAGCTTAAACAACAAGCCACTCCAATACGTAAAAAGTGATTTATTCAGAAAAATTCTATCTACCACAAGAAATGTGAAGCAAAAAACACTGACTATGGTAGACATCCCCCAACATCTTCAATATAGTCTCCTGCACTACATGTTGGAGAGGCTTGTTTGAGCTGTGCTGATTGTTGCGGTTGTGGATACATCTGTTTGTGATTAGGCAAGCTCACATATGCAGGAGGGAATGAGAGGTGGTTTGCAGTGATTTATAACAGAAGAGGCTAGCTGAATGTAACGCAAGAATATTTTCTGGTAAACAAAAGAGGTGTTCAGATAGAAAAGGAACTGTTTGCATATGGATGTAAAACATTCAGTGAATGTGTATATATATATATATATATATATGTATATATATATATATATATATATATATATATATATATATATATAGGGTAAAGATATTCAGGTAGAAAAAACTGACCACAATCCCTTGCAAAGCATATTCAAAAAGTCTTTATAGAAAGCACTGCAAATATTGTAGAGATTGTTGATTAAAATGCAGAAATATGTCCTGAATGTGATGCACAGACCAGTGAAGGAACTACATTTTCCTGATACATTGATTAAAACACATTTTTTCAGTGAATTGTGAAGAACTGTCAGAAAAACTACAAAACAGATATGTGTTGACACTTATTTAGGAATGCATTTACTAAAAGAAGCTATAATAAAATGGTGCCCTAACAAAAATCAGCAGGAAAGAAATAAATTCACTCACATTTTGTTCAAAGACATATGATGTATCAAGTCTTGATGTTCAGAGCTGACAAAATGATTGTATCCTATCAGTTCGTAAAATAAGTGCTTAAGAGGATGCAAGCCAAATATAGAAATAATAAAATGCAAAAAAACTAAATATATGCATTTTGGCCAGGAATGTTATATCAGGTATGTCAAGTAGTTTAAGACTATGCAATACACAGTGCAAACTACAAGTCCACTGAATAAATTAGAAAACTGCATAATGTTCCAGAGTTAAAAGTGATTCTGAGGACTAAAAAGGTTATACCGGGACAAAATGTGTATCACACACACACACAAACACACACACATATATATATGTTTATATATGGGAGACTGGACTACAATTACTGATGTCAAGGAAGAAGATGATCCCAAGCTATGAGGCTTTCTAAATTGGGAACACTGTAGAAGGTAATGGTAATCCATTCCAGGACTATTTCCAAGAAAACCCAAAACCCTGTAGACAAAGCAACCAGAAACATATCAAAATAGCATAAAAAGATGAAACCTTCAAGTCTGAAAGTGTCCTGCATACTACAGAGGAAGAGCAGAAGACACTTATAAGTAGTGCTAGTGGTTATGGCATAGAAGGATTAAAGCAAAATGATATCCACCAGCTTAGGTGCTCTGAGTCAAAAGTAAATCTGATATACCCCTGGAACCAGGAACATAAAAACTATGAAACGTGGTAAACTTGATAGGTTTAGGGTTGAGATGACAAGAATAAACATTGTCATTGTGGGAATTAGTGAACTAAAATGGACTAAAGTGGTTAAATTTACATCAGATAATTATCAGATTTACTCTGGGAAAGAATCTTGGAGAGGAAATAGAGTAGCCCTCAAAGTTAATGAAGAGTATCAAAATCAGCGCTCAGTTACAGCCCCAAGATAACAGAAAATCAGACACCACGGCAAGCCACTCAGTGCTGCAGTGATGCAAGCTTATGCTGCAGCTATAAACGCTGAAGAGAAGTCAGGCTTTGTGAGGACCTGCAGCACCTTCTAGAAATAACACCACAAAAGATACTGTATAAATCAGAGGTGGTTGAAATACTAAAACTAGTACACAAATTACTATTGGAATAGCATGCAACTTTTGCCTTGGAGCATGAAAGAAGGATATAGACTAGTATAATCCTACAAAGGTAATTCACTGCAAATACTCTCTTTCAAGAGCATAACAGAGGGTTTTATGCACAGATATCACCATAGGCTTAATTCCCAAATCAGATTGATTAGAAACATTGCAATCAGAGATAGAAGAACTCAGTTAAATCAGCAAAAAACGAGGCCTGGAGCTGAAAGTGGCTCAAGCCATCTAGTTTTTAATCACAATGTTTAGAATTAAAGAAATCCAAAAATCCTCAGGGGCAACTAGATACGAACTCAACGGCATACCAAATGAATATGTAGAACACAAGAAGAAGAGGTTTTTGACCTGGTAGATAGTGTGCATGAAGAGCTATGTCCAGGATGTGGCAACAAAATATTGTAAACAGAAAGAAGATTAAGAAGATAAAATGGCTGCTGTAAAGGCTTTAGAACTGGAAGAAAAATGGTCAGCAAGATGCAAACCGAAGAGGGAAACATGGAAAATTTAGGGGAATAGCAAGTGGAAATAAAGAAGTATATTTAAACAGCACTACATAGAGATGGAAGATTGTAAAAGAATGGAAAAGACAAGAACGTTCTTCAAGAAGACTGTTGATATTAAGAGAAACTTACAGGAAAAATTGACATGATAAAATGTAAACATGGTTGGGGCCTAGCAGAAGATGTTAAGAAGAGGTGTCAGAGTATATAGAAAAACTACATAAGAAGAATATTAACATCACTGGCAGATATATTGTTAAGTTCTCTGATGTAGAGCAAGACATCCTGGAGAGTGATGTTAAATGAGCCCAAGAAAGCACTGGTAATAGCAAAACTCCAGGAGTGATTAGATTAAAGCTGAATTTCTTTTAAACTTGCAAAATCAATAGTGTCATTTGCAATTTGCCTACAAATTCTGAAACTACAGCAGTGGTCACTGGATTCGAAAAGGTCAATTTATATCCCAGTAAAAAAAATGTCAGTGCTAAAGAACATTCAAATGATAGTACAGTTGCACTTGTTTCATCTGCTACCAATGTAATGCTCAAAATCCTGTAAGCTAGACTCCATCGATATGAAGACCAAGAAATGCCATATATAAGATTGGTTTTAGAAGAGGTACCAAAAGTCAAATTGCTATTATCTACTAGATACCACAGAAAGTAAGGTAATATTTACTTCTGCTTGACTGACTAGTCTAAAGCCTGTGACAGTCTGGACCATAACAAACTGTGCCAATTTCTTAGAGAAATATGGATGCCAGATCACCTCATTCACCTCCTGAGAAATATGTATGTAGAACCAGAAGCACCAGTTAGAAAAATATATGAAATATTGACTAGATCAAGACTTGGAAATGAGTGCAATAAGGCTGCATTTTGTCATCCAACTTATTTAATTGACACACTGGATATATCATATGAAATCCTTGATTAGATGAAGGCAGGGTCTGAAATTAAAATTTCCTGGGGAAATACCAACAACCTTTGATATGCAGCTGGTACCATTCTTTTGCTAAAAGTGGGGAAGAGTTGACACGCCGGTTTATGTACATAACAGTAGGAAGCACAAATAATGGCTTGCTATTCAGCATAAAAAAATCGATAAATAAAATTATGTCATCTAGCCTTATCAATTCTTTACAAATAGAAGGAGAAAAAGTGGTGGCAAAGTCAGATTTTATTTTCCTGGGCTCAAGGATATCTTCAGATTCGACTGCAGTCATGGAATTAAACGATGACCACTTCATGGAAGGAGCTATGGCAAATCTGGATATGATTTTAAAGAATAAAGATTATATTTTCATCAAAGACTGTTTTTTCAAACCTGTGGTTTTCCCAATAATATCACATGGCTGTCTGTGTTGGATTCCTAAGATAGACTGTGCACAGGAAAATTGATGCTTTTGAACTGTGACGTTTGAGAAAATTTTTGAGAGTTCCCCAGAATGCAAGAAGATCAAATCCGTCAATACTTAAGGAAATTAACTCGGATTCACTGGAAGATCTGATAGTAAAACTAAAACTCAAGTACTTTTGCACATACTGCTAAAAAGGATTCGCTAGGGAAAAGAGTAATGCTGAGGAAACCTGAAGGTAAAAGAAGAAGGGGTAGCAGAGGTTGTAAAGACCGGACAACATCGGTGAAGTCATGAATATAAATTTGCAGGAACTCAATGAAGCAGTTGTTGACATACTTGCTGTGCTAAAGTCTTTGAGGTGATAGACTAAATAAATGAAAATAACAAGGCTGGGAAGACATGTGAATGTTAATACTGAAGTCAAAGACATCACAGTTGTTTTGAATTTTACAGCTGGAAATCATCAAAACAAATATTACTGACAGAGACTTAAATTCAGGTCTTGGACAGATACCATTTTCATTACAATAAAGTTTACATTTTTGGCTAAATGGGTAAAGGGGCCCATCAAACTGGATTTTCTCATCATGCACCTTTACCATGTTCTGTAGGGGCTCGAAGTATAAAAGCACTGACACACTGAAGTGAATGCTTGAACAGACAGATGTTTGTTGAGTGGTTGATAAGACTGACTGATACTAAAAATGAGGGAATTACAGGTGAATGAAAATGTGTCAGTAATGGAATGGGATAAATTTAAAGATGAAGCGTTTTGAAAATAGGATTATTCATGAAACAACCTCAAGCTAAATGGAAGGAATTGAAATTGAGCGTTAAGACGCTGAGAAGGCATGTCATGGATGATTGAAATTATTTGTGTAAGGTACTGATTCATTTTGGATTTATTCAGAAACTTGTGAATTTAGTCATGATAATATACAGGCCTTCAATAGCAAGGGCTAAAATTCATGTAGGATTGTTGTCATTTATGTTGTTGTTGTGTCTTTCGGCTTTTCCCGGTTAGGGGTCACTACAGTGCAACTCCGGTCCGCTAATGACTGGCAGTAGATTTTTACGTGCCGAGTTGCCAGCCCTGATGCACAACCTTCAACGAAGGTACGCCCATTCCCGCATGTCACTGGCTGCAAATACTAGACATGGATGTCTGTTGTCCCCCCATTCTGTTTTATGATATTCCTCATTTCTATACGATATATTGTTTTTGTGACTAAACTGGAGAAGTATGTACCTTATCTCTTGCAGTGTCTAGATCTAGGATTTTTTTAAGATCAATTAAAAAAAGTCAAGAACTGGCTCTATAAATTATAATCCTGCATTTGTTCTGTGGAGACACATTGCTTACCTGTGGGACTCCTCTTTGACAAAATATTTGGAATTTGGTTGGGATGAATGGTAAGAAAATTTAAATACAAAGACATATGGGGAGTTAATTAAGAGATTAAACGATGATTTTTCAAAATTAAAATTGAGAGGCCTAGAACTTTTTTTATTGTTCTATGCTTTCCAGTTCTTTTCTGGAAAGCCCTTCCTCGATTTTTTGAAGATGATTGTGAATATAATATCATGAGATTTTATGTGAAGTGGGAGAGTTAAGCTTATATTTTATTGAATAAACTTTTATTATTATTATTATATGGCTATGCCTTCTCCCTCTCTGTATTATAACAAATTATTTGTTATATTTGCTAACAATGAAGTCAAGTTATTCTAAGTAGAAGAAGTTGGCAACTCTGACTAGTTCTAATGTTGAACAATTTGATTAGTTGGTAGTATGGGCTGACTTTGGTAAAAGACTGGCATCTCCATATATTGTAAAGAGTTGCAGTAGCAGTAGCTCAACAGATCGCACACTTGCCTTTGATGCTTGATACTGAGTAATTGGGTTCATTTTTCCAATACTGATGCTGCAGTCCTGAGTGTGCCATCCTTCAGATGAGTTGTTAAACTGTAGCCCCATCTCTCTCAGTTGGTGGTAATGTAGATGGATGCAAAAAAAAAAACAATCCCACAGCACTTACTGAAAAGAGTATATGTCTGTAATCATAAAGCAAACATATATTTACATATGTAGAACATTATGCCTCATTATGTACAATATTTACTCAATATTTTATGCACTTCCCTATTAGTCATCAGTGTAAAAATGATACGAATCTTAAAACTTTAGGTAGCTGCATAAAACAAACAAAAAACAAGACGTGAGGATCAAGCACTAATGGATTAATGTCACAATGACACTTGTTGGAAATGGGGTTCTAGTTAGAATACTATCCAAATGATACAAATGGTAGAAGTGTAGGTAGGGTGGGGCAATGGGGGAAGCTGCCCCATGTGTAAAGTGTTATGGTGCACTATCGGCAGTTCATATACTGTCTGCCCTGGTACATTACTACAGAGAGCATATGACACATAATATGGATAATACTATGGTTTGTAAAATAAAGTAATTACCCATGACACTAAATATTACTAATCTGTATTTTAGCCTAAGATGGTTAATATTTCATATGATGTTTCTATAATTTTAAAGTTTAATGAAACAAGTGCAAATCTGTTTCATGAGTTAACATATGGAATTTTATACAGTATGTGAAAATCTCATTTAAATTAGAAAATGCTCATTGTAAATTATGTGGAAAGTATGAAAGGTCAGTTATGAATCACCAAACTTGTGGATTCTGGTAGGCATGTCTAAATTTAGGTCAGTGTGTTCCATTTAGTAAAATGTGTCTACTGAAGTGCCGTATCTCCAGTCCTTTACAAAACCTCCTTTAAATATACCTTGGGATCCAGAAACAAATTTCTCATAAATGAGAAAGGTGAAATTGTGGCATGAGCAGCAGGACACAGGGCCGGAGGTGATTCAGATACACACTTAGCACAATCATGCTATGTCATGAAATACCTTAGCCAGCATAGTATTCAAATTAGTGCATAATGAGTTGGAAGTGAGCAACATTATTATAAAGTGGGTGACTGTGAATGCAAATGAGGGTAAACAATATGGTGGTGTGATTCAGAAACATATAGAAATTGCTTGATGAGGAGCGACTGGCAGAGTAGCTGTTTGCCATAAAGTCTTGGTGTATAGAAACAGAGACCATGAAATCATGGTAGGGTAGCAGCAGGTTTAGCACAAATGTATATGTATGAGGTTATTCTCACAGCCATTAATCACTGAGGCACACATCATTGTCCACCTTGTTGCAGAGTGATCCAACCACAACTAATATTTGACCTCCTCAATGACACAGAAATAATGCAGGGACCAGGTACAAATGTGTCACCTTCATATACACACCTATGAGATGTGTTAGTAATACCCACTGCTGTGGACACCAATGTATTTGTCGCTTTGAGAATACTGACTGTGAGGCCATCCAACAACCAACAAGGCCATGGTGTGAGTGCCCCAAGCATCTGCCTCAGGACACTACACTTGTTTCTCAGTGCCATATACATCACATAGAGAAGCATATGTGGTTCTTGGGCAGCACAGAGGAGAGCAACAACACCATCTGGGCTGTTTATGACAAAGCCCATTTCTCTAAGGTACTAGGAGCCCAGGACTGCACCAGCATTGCTATTAAGCCCAGTCTGGGACATAAGGACAACAGTATATCAACCATAAAGCATTCTACTCCATCAACTGCCAGGTGGACTGCAATGTACAGGCTATAATATGTAATATGTCACTGTATCACCCAGGGTGTGCCCACAGTTCCTACATCTGGAACACATCTGACCTCTATCAACAATTTGTGTGGGGTGACCTTACCCAGGGACATCTCTTTGGAGAGGTTGCATATGCCTTTCAGCCATGGCTAATTACAGTAATAAGAAACTTGCAGGGTATGGCACACAATGCATGCAATATCACCTAGCCACATACCTAAAACATCAATGAACATGTCCTTTGGTTGACGGTGGCCTCTTAACACTATCTGGCCATCTCTGGTTTTGCACTGCAGTGCAATACAGAAACATGCAGCAAAATACTTGCTGTGTGCAAAACATTACACAACATTCTATATTGATATTAGTGAAGAGAAAGTGCTGTAGTCTTCAGTGGAAGAGGTGTCTGTTGAGAAGCCCATGGAGAACATGGCTGCAGGGGATGACCATGTGAGGCACAAGAGAACACTGTACACTGTAACACTAGCAAAGACACATTGTTCGGTTGACAACAATGGGCCAAGTTAGACAATTACAAAGATTAGCAGTAATGTATGCAACACTAACACTGGGGAAAAGACCAGCTATAATGGGAATTATTCACAGGCTTCTCTGGTAACCCAGTACTGAGGGCAGAGCACAGTTGTCATCATATACTCAAGTGTGGAGGGTCAGAGTAACAAATGTCAGAATCAGGCAGGCAGGGGCACAACAACAAGTGTCAATGTGCTATTGATGTGGGTGAGTGTGTTTGTGTGTGCACATGTGTATGTGTGTGTGTGTGTGTGTGTGTGTGTGTGTGTGTGTGTGTGTGTGTGTGTGTGTGTGTGTGTGTGTGTGTGTGTGTGTGTGTGTGTGTGTGTGTGTTATGGCCCGGTAAGTGGGTGACCCAGAAAGACTGGTCAGAGAGAGAGGAGAGGGAGTCGTATCGCCAATGTGGTGTTAATAGGCAGAAATGGTTGGTGGTAATGGATGTGTCTGTGTTTTTTGTGTGTGTGTGTGTGTGTGTGTGTGTGTGTGTGTGTGTGTGTGTGTGTGTGTGTGTGTGTGTGTGTGTGTGTGTGTGTGTGTGTGTGTGTGTGTGTGTGTGTGTGTGTGTGTGTGTGTGTGTGTGTGTGTGTGGGCACAGATCTGTGCATTAGCCTCTGGGACAGGTCCAGGGAACCCTCGGGAGGATCTGTGCTGATCATGTACACCTCCCCCCATCCCTGGTGTGTCTCCATCCAGCTTACATCAATGGCATGATCCTCAACTAACACAGAGGATGGACTGTTCAATAAGCATGAATGGCAGGATGTGCTATAGGTGGGTTCAGCAAGTGTGGACCATCCACATCTGTAACCACAGAATTCCCACAGCACTGTCCACACTGGAAGTAGGTATGGAGGTAGTGGCTCAATGAGACAAAGACTTTCTCTTGATCATACTCTTCTCCACCAGAAGTGAAAGAGGACTAGCCACAAGAATAGAGACATACACTATGTGTGGTCACATATGGGTACAGATCCCACACAACACCTTTCAAAAATACAGCATAAATGGGCAAGGCTATCTCTGAAACCATCAAACAGACCATATACCATGCCAATCAGCCCTGCAATGGCTGCAGTAGCATCATCCTGCACCTGTAAGATGGCCCTGCACATCTGCTGTGTGGTGACCATGGAGATACTGAGCTGTGGTGTGAGGTCAGAACCATGACATTAGCAGCCACAGGTACACCACCCCCCTACTTCCCTCCTCATGGCCATGGGAGTTGCAAGGCAGGTTGCCTTGTTGCAGGCATGTTAGAACATGTCAGGAATCCTCCATAGTAATTCCAGGTATGTAGGTTATGGCCACCAACAGCACTGACCTGTTCATCAAGGTCCCACCAGACACACAGCCAGAAGGCCCAGACCGTCTTATCTGTTAGGAGCATCCACCAACCATGTTCATGAGAGGTCTTCAGCATGATGTCTTTCTTTACCTGGGAGAACTCCATCCCCTTCTTGTCCTTCTCAGGTACCCTACTCAGTAAAAGTGAGGAGAGATATATGTTAAACTATTAACTGTTAAATCCTTCCTACCCAGATTACAGTGCCTCATAACAAAATTCAGAGTTACCATGGACTGTGTTGCACTTGGACCACAAAAAGGCACACGTCACCAGTAAAGGTGCCTGCCAGGGTTTATATTAGATCACTGAATGCTTAAAAAAACAAACGGCGATTAATCCACCCTATGTAAGCGAAAGCTTACAATCTCAAACTGTCAGAACAGTGATTTTTTTTCCAAGGGAAATAAAATCGCTGTTCCAACAAAAAAAATAAATAAAACACAAAACACTTTAAACAACACATTAAGTGGGGGGCTTTGCCCCCCCACACCCCCCTCCTTACATATACCAACTCTGAGACCGCACTACAGTGCCAAAAACAGCAACGTAACAAAGCGGCCAAGCAAATTCTTTCCCAGGGAAAGAATTTGCTTAAAAGCCATTTCGATATTTTGCCATTTCAGTCTTTTAAGTTCGACCAAGATGCATTTGAAAGAATGCATCTTCAGTATTCTAATAGAAACCCATCTGCCATGTGGCTGCAGTCAGTGGGTGATCAAAGGTGTGGCTAAGGCACACACCAAAGAGCAGCATGTACCTGTGAAACAACCCATGTTGTCAGATCTGATATCTGCAGCATGATGTGTTCTGTGTGCTGTGGGCCCACAACATCCAATGTACATCACCCACCACAAATGTGGATGAGTACCGTTGCTCTCCCTGTGCCCTGTCTGTGTGAGATCCCTGGCCATTTTATGTGAGCAGCACATTTGGCTGAGACCTAATGCAAGCCATTCATGAGCATGTCAGTGACACTTCCTATGATGGCTCTGAGGCTGAGTGGTAGGTACACTTACATTCCAGTACAGCTGGCTTAAAGCAACATGCTGCAGATCTAGTGCAACAAATTCCATATAAGCATCATTTGTCTAATTAACCACCACTCACCAAAAGAAAAAGAATCACAGTTGGAAAAGGTATGTATCCTCTCCATCCACCATTCAACAAGCAGTACCAGGGATGCACAACTGCACATGGCAAACCCCCACTCCACAATGAGTAACATACAGTAAGTGAGCATCAGTAAAAGGAAACTCCCCCCACCAAT
Organism: Protopterus annectens; assembly: GCF_019279795.1. Taxonomy (NCBI): domain Eukaryota; kingdom Metazoa; phylum Chordata; order Ceratodontiformes; family Protopteridae; genus Protopterus; species Protopterus annectens. The sequence goes on from NC_056734.1 coordinate 494,287,919, forward strand.
GAACAACATCACAACAAACAAATTCCATTCTGAAATCCATATTTATTTCACTCACACAACTTGGAGATTCAAGTTAAAAAGGTTCTTCCTCCCCCTACAACCACAACCTGAAATATACTATTTATAAAGCCATTTACCTCACAAACACTTACGAAATAAGGGGGAGAAACTAGCTGTCCTTTTCAAAACCCTAGCCCCCCCCAACTTCATGACAAAGAAAAATGGCAATTAATTACACCTATAAAATACACACAAAAACAAAGGGAAGTCAACAATGTGACACCCCTTATCCCTGGCCTACTCATAAGGGCTGTGTGCCCTGTCTTCCACAGACCTTAACTTGTGTTGTATAATGTACAGTGACAGTGCACATCATGGCTTACTAAAAAACGCTAACCCCAACCCTACCCCCCCACCCATTTTAACTCAAGAAACAACCATAGTACTGCAGCTGATGTGCTGAACCCATTTCTACATGTGCAAGCAGTATCCCATGTACATTTACCTCACCCTTATTGGTTTGGAATGCTCAAAAGTAATCTACTTCACCTCGCTCTGTTGTTTTGTAAGAATGCAGCAAATTCCATAGTACAATGAGCATTGCAATGGGTATGGCTGTAGTTATTGCTTAGTTTCAAGGTTGCTAGCATAGAAATTATGCCACTGAGCCAATTTTGGGTAAATGTCTCTAAAATGCACTTTATGTATTGTGCTCCTACCCGTAGCTGTGCTTCATGGGTCTTTCTTCATCTTGTACTGGCATGAATAACTGAGTAGGACATTGCACATACATGTTGGGGTACTCTCCCAGATGGGCATGTGTATATATGTAACATATCTTTGTGCCCCAGACAGGCACTATGAGCAACAATGAAAGTAGATGTGGGTACTCTGGGCTATACATTATCATATCATTGTGATTTCCAAACTCAGATACCACCTTGCCATGCCAGGTATGTACATGTCACTAAATGTGACAGCACAATATATCATGCTACCTTGTTGCCCTCTGTTTAATTTCTGCAAGTCTTTTGGTTTTCTAATACCATGGCAGCAATGTACCTCATTCCTAAGTTATAGTATGATTAAAATTCATGAAGTTAGTATTGGTTCAGTCTTTGATGGTAGCCAAAAGTGCTCTCCGTAGCTCCTATAATGTGCCCAGAACTGACTCCTTCTGCAATTCATATAGAGTTACATGTATCTGTAACATATCTAAATACCCCATAAATTATTTTCATGAGACCCATTGCTCCTACTACTATTGGAACTGTCTTGGTATCCTTCCACATTGCCCTCATTTCTGCCTGCAAATCCTGGTATTTTATGACTTTTTGTCTTCTGTATTTAGGCCACTGTAATCACTGGGTCTAGCAATTTCAATGATCAATGCTACTTTTGTCTCATTTTCATGAACTACTATATCTGGTTTTCTTGCATCTATTTTTTGAACTACTGGTAATGGGTGATCCCATGTGATAGAAACTTCATCATTTTCTATAATACTTTCTGGCTCTTGTTTTCAATGCTTCTCAGCTACTTCAATATTATGTTTGCGCAATCCCCAATGCAACAGTCTTGCCACATTATTTTGCTTTTCAGTATAAAGGCCTTCTGCCATTAGTTCATCACACCCAGCAAAAAAGATGTGTGATTGTTTCCAGTTCTGTTTTACAAAACCTGTTTTTCTCTGTTTCTCTGACATGTTCAATGGACTTTTTAAACCAATGTGGATGTAGTCCACTATCCTGGGCCACGATATTACTTACTTTTACCTTTTGATTTAAATTCACCTCTCCTTAACCATTCCTGATTTAGATCCTGATCGACATGAGGTTGTTCCAGGAGCTTTCCATACTTGCAACTATATTTATGCATTTTCCAGATTTCTTGCCTTCTCATCTGATCCTTCACCTTATATACTTTCTTTTGTTTTTTGCACATTCAGTGCTGCCTGATTTTTTACCTACTTCTGGTTTGATATCCATTCCCTCTTGACACCGATGTGCTTCTGCTAAACTAAACAGGGAAGTCATCTTAAGCTTGTTCTTCTCTTGGTTTAAAACTTTCACGTTTGGATCTTGTGAGGTCAACAGATATGTATGCAGTCCTAGGACTGCAGATCTCTACATGTAATCAGTTCTGAGAAGGTCCATACCTCCTTTCTTGCCATACAGTGATTTTTACAAATAATTTGATAAGCATGAAGCATTTCTCTTGTTTTCCTGTCCATCTGATCCAATACCTTTTGGAGCTAGTCAGTCACCCCAAACCTGTAAGTTAGAACAGGAAAAGCAAATTGGTTCATAGCTTGGACTTTGTTCCTGGATGTCAGGGCTGTTTTTGGTATTAATTTTAGTCTTCTAAAAGATTCCTTACTAAGTTTTATTCACATTTGTTCATGTTTTATTGCTAATCCTTCATCAGTTCCCACATTTGTCTACATTTCCTCTTGCTCAAGTTCTTTTATATCACATTCCTATCCCACACTAATATTTTCTTAATGGTACAGCTTTCCTGATTTAATGGTTGCACATTTATCAAGACCAAATGACATCCTTACATGATCTGAGACTGTTTAACCACTTGCAGTTGTGCTTTCAGTTCCTCGTCTGATGATCCATGCAGTTTTTAATAATCCGCAAAAAGAAGAAGATAAGTTTTTACACTTTGCTGTTTTCTGGGAGCCATATTGTAGCCATGACTTAATCTGTTAAGTAGATAGATTAATGGGTTAAGGGCAAGACAAAAGAGCAGCGGTGACAAAAGTCATCCTGGAATATTTTCCTTTGAATCACTGAGATAATAATTTGTCCTTTATCATGGATTAGCCTCAAAGTCGTTTGCCACTGTTTCATGGTCACAAATATAATTAATTAATATCTTATATATTTCTAAGCACCCTTTGATCTATGAATGTGAGATGCTGTCAAATGCTTTTTTGCAGTCTATCCATGCCATACTTAGATTCTTCCCCTTTTTACAGTTCTCCATTATTACTTTATTTAACAACAAATGATCCTTTGTTCCATATGACTTTCTTTTGTTGCATTTTTGTGCCATGACTGAGTTTTCTGCTAGATCAGCATCAATGCCGGTGTACAGTTTATACATCATTGGAATGCAAGTTATTGGTCTATAGTTTTTAGGATAGCTTACTGGTCCACTCTTAAGGATGAATATCATTTTCCTGTTGTTAACCAGGATGTCATATGTTCTGGGTATGCATATAAATAGTCCTTACTCATGGCTAAATCTTCATGTAAAGATGTTGATACTTGTAGCAAGAAGTTAGGTACTGCATCTGGGCCTGGGGCTTTTCAGTTAGGAGCTTTTCTTAATTTTGCTTCATTTTCTCTGGCTGTTACTTCATTCCATTTCATATTCTGTACATTAAAATGTCTTATTCTTCCTTTTACTTCTCTCTGTTCGGCATCTTTATTATGTTCCACAGGCTCTTCATAGATATTTCTCCAAAATGTGTCTTTTTGGTGGTGTTTCAATTCTGTTTGCCTTTTTCCCAATTCACTATAATTTTTTGGGGGGTCATCAATAAATTGCTTATTTTGCAGTTTTCCTTTATATTTATCTGCATATCTTCTAAGTTGTTCTGCCTGTGCTGATGTCTTTATTATTTACAGCAGGTTCATATGTATTTACTAGGCTAACCACCACAAGGGTATTTTTAAGCCTAGCCATGCATCCCAAATCTCTGACAAGTTCTGATACCCTTGATAAGTATAAGCAGGGGCTTGAGGAGTGAAACATTTACAAGCAGGGACTGGGAGATGAACCATTTACAGACTGCCTGCATCCATTAGACATAGGTGCCAAACCAGGGATGAATTTCCTGTTTCACCATCCAACTGTCCAAGTTACACTTGAATTGGGTTAGGGAGGAACTCTGCTTCACATGGATGGGGAGCCTGTTCCAGAGAAGGGGTAGTCTCTGGGATGCATACCTGTCTCTCCAGCAGGTCCTATTTATATCACAGGCAAGGTTCAAGTCCCTAGAATGGTTAATTCTGATGCTGTTTGTTTTGCGGATATGCAGGAGGTCCATTAGAGTGGGGTCTGACAATGCCCTGTATGTCAGGCATAGATGTCCCTTCAAAATCCTGCAGGAGACAGAATACAGGAATAGAGCCTTGAGGAGGTCTGCATAGGACATTTTACTTAAGCTCCGAAGTCTTTTAGTGAGGAACCTCTATGGACATTCCAATTGTTGGATATGCCTGGTTAGGTACATACCAATGGGGGCATTGTACTCAATGATAGGTCTGATGATTGCCAAATACAGTGGAACAATGACTTACTTGGATTTAGATGCTATATCTTTGTTTATAAGTTGTGGAACATAGAGTGATTTCCTCACTACTGTAGGCACATGATGGTCAAAGGCTAGATTACTATCTATGTGAGAACCTAAGTCCCTGACTACTAGGTTAACTCTAAGGGGTGTGTTGTCAATATGATAGTTACCAGGGGGTAGATGACCTCCCAAATGATACTATTATGCATTTCTTGGCATTTAGTTTTAGTCCATGGCTCTGACACCAGTTGTTTGTCTGTGTCATCCCCAGCTGGAGAACATTTCTGTCAGTGTTGGATTCAATGACAGCTCCTAATTTGCAATCATCTGCAAATTTAGTCAGCCAGAGACTACTGACATTGGCCTTGACTTGAAGTAAACTCCAAAAAGGATCGGGCCAAGGACTGATGCCTGAGGAATTCCACTTGTGACTGGCCTTTTTGTAGAGGTGGACACCCCAGTTCTAACTTCCTGTGTCCTGTCTGTGAGACATTTGGCTATCCACCGAGTGACATATGAGTTTGCACCTAACCTCCTGAGTTTGTCAACAATGCCTGGGTTTGGTATTGTGTCAAATGCCTTGGCCAGGTCAAGGTAGGCAGTGTGAACCATTTTGCCCTCATCCATTGCTTTGGTGACCTTCTCAAAGAAGTCCACCAGGTTGAGTAGGCATGATCTGCCCTTGATGAAACCAAACTGGGTTGGGTCCAGTGCCTGAAGGTTTACTATATCACTGTTGATCATTTCCATGTTAATTCTTTCCATGGCTTTACATATACGACTAGTGAGACTTATGGGTCTGTAGTTTCCAGGGTCTGTAGATGGCTCACCTTTGTGCAGAGAAATGACTGTTGCAGTTCTTCATTAATGAGGCATGATGCCTGTTTGGTTCATAGCTTCATAGGCTGGTACTAGGCTATCGGCCCTAAGGCGTATGCAAGCCTAGCCATAACAATTCCCTGGAAATTTTTCCCACAATATTTACTTCTCTGGGCCCCTGCCTAGCAGGGTGACTGACATGATCCCCAGGGTGAATTTCCTATCTCCCATCCAATCATCAAGGTTCCTTTTGAAGAGGGCCAATGAGGTGCTCTGCTTGACATGTATGGGCAGTCTATTGCAGAGTATGGGGAGTCTCTGGGTCAGGAATTTATCCCTCCAGCATGTTTTGTTCATTGTGATGATAATGTTTAGATCCCTGGAGTGTGTGGCTCTGAGGGATTGGGATTTCTTTAAAAGGAGCATGTCCAACAGCTCAGGGTTTGACATGGCCTTGTATGTTAAGCAGAGATTGCCTCTGAGTAGACGATATGCCACAGAGTACAGCTGGAGTTTTTGTAGACGGTCAGCATATGGCATCTACTTTAGGCCTGTGATTCTTTTAGTGAGGTATTTCTGTGGCCTTTCCAGCTGTTGCAGATGTCTTGTAAGGTACAGACCAAATGGGGCATTATACTCTATAATGGGTCTAATGAGGGATGAGTACAGTGGGACAATGACCTCCTTTTTTCTGGATGAAAAGTCCTTAGTGATGAGGTGTGCCACGTAGAAGGATTTCCTGACTGTTGTGGCAATGTGGTTATCGAAAGTGAGACCACTGTCGACTTGTGTCCCTAAGTCTCTCATCACACTTTCGATGTTTAGTGCCCTGCCACTTATGTGGTAGTTCATGGGTATATGTTTTTTTCCAAAGGGGATGACTATACATTTCTTGGCATTAAGCTTGAGCCCATGGCTCTGGCACCAGGCATCTGTTTCTGTAAGGCCCTTTTGTCGAATATCCACATCATTTGGGGATTCAGTAATGGCTCCCAGTTTGCAGTCATCTGCAAACTTTGTTAGCCAGAGTCCCTTAGTGTTGGCCTGTACTTCAGAGAAGTAGATGCCAAACAAGAGTGGTCCCAGGACTGAACCCTGAGGTACTCCACTTGTCACTTGTCTGGAGCTGGATTTGGAGTTGGCTACTTTTACAGTCTGAGTTCTGTCAGTAAGCCAGTTGGCAACCCATCGAGTGACATAGGGATTTATGCCCAGCTTAGTAAGTTTATCTATGATTCCAGAGTGGGGGATGGTGTTGAAGGCCTTGGCGAGGTCCAGATAGGCTGTGTGAACCTCCTTACCCTCGTCCACAGCTCTGGAGACCGATTCGAAGAAGTCAATCAGATTCAGGAGACAAGATCGGCCCTTCACAAACCCAAACTGGGTGGGGTCCAGTGTCTGGAGGTTGCCAATGTCTTTGTTTATAAGTTCCATGATAATCCGTTCCATGCCCTTGCAGATCAGGCTTGTCAGACTGATGGGATGGTAGTTCCCGGGATCCAAGGTGGATCCTCCCTTGTGGAGTGGGATAACTGTAGCTGTGCGCCACTCAGTGGGCACGAAGCCTGAGGTGAGGCTATGATTAAACATGACACTTAGGTGGGGTGCCAGTTCATTTTGTAGTTCATGTAGTACACAGCCTGGGATGTCATCTGGTCCCATGGATGCTGTATTCTTAGCTTTGGAGAGTGCTGTTTCTACCTGTGTGGCTGTGATTATCGGAATTTGGCAATCTTTTGGTATTGAGATGGGCCCTTTAGGGGGTGAGAGGGGAGTGAAGTTGGCACTAAATCGATCTGCCAGGATATTAGCAATATCCTTGGGATCAGTATATTTAATGCCATTCTGTTGTAGCTCAGAGCAGATCTGAGCATTGCTGTTTAGATTCTTGACATAACTATAGAATGCCTTGTGGTTGTCTTTGGAATCTCTGGCAATTTTATTTTTGTAACTAACTTTTGAGGATTTTATGAGGGATCTCAGTTTCTTACTGAGGCTGGTGAGGGAGTTTTTTGCATCCTGGGATTTTCTTCTTTTCTGCAACAGTTTCTTCCTTCTGTTGTATAGTTTGTTTATAGCAGGGGACCACCAGATTGGCTTCCTTTTTTTGGAGAATAGCATCTTGGTTCTATTTGGGATGGCACGATTCATGCACGAGTGGATGTGCTCGTACAGTGCCTTAGTGTAGGATTCTGCAGTTGAACTTCCAGATCCCGTCTGCATGGGTGTTGTGAAGTTTGTCACTTCTGACTTCAGTAGCATGAAGTTGGCTTTGGAGAAGTTTTTTAAGGAGGTTTCTTTACTGGGGGGTGGGGGTGGGATGTGGATGTCAAGGGTGATTTGCTTATGGTCAGACCTGACCAATGAGGGGGTGACCACTGGTGTGGAGCATCTATCTCCCATGTTGTTAATGACCAGATCTAGGATATTGGAGCCCCTGGGGGGACAATGGATTAGTTGATCCAGGCCATTGGAATTTATGAATTCCAAGAACCATTGGGAAAAGGAGTTGGTACCCGAGTAGTTTTCCCAATTAATGGCAGGGTAGTTGAAATCACCTAGTATTAGGGTATTTGGTTGTATCTTAATATTTTCCAGTATGTTTAGGAAGGTGTAGTGAGAATCTTGGGGTATGGTGGGGGATCTGTAGCAAGCTACAATTTGGATTGCAGTCTTACCTAGTGTTAGATGCAACTGGAGAATTTCAGATGCATTGTGTTGGGCAACTAGCCTGGAGGTGTGAATATCCTTGGTGAATATGGACACTCCTCCACCTTTAGTGTTTCGGTCTTGGTTTTGTGGCTGAAAAGTGTGGTAAGAATTGTAGCCTGGTATTGCAGGGGTGCTCTCTGGAGCCTTGAACCAGGTCTCAGTCACTGCACAGATATCGATGTTCTCCATTTTTAGGAGTGCCTCGAGAGAGTGCATTTTGAGGTTTAGACTTCTAGCATTGAGTAGCATTACCTTCAGATTTTGCATGCTTGTATCTGTTACGGTGGTGGTTTTATCCTTTGAACCTTTCCTAAAAAAGGCACTATAGGGGTGGCAAGAGCTTTAGCCAGTAACCTGAATCCCAGGGATGACAGGTGCAGACCATACCTGGCAAAGCAGCGTGGTTTGTCGATCATGTCTTCCCAGGCAGACAAATACTGGATCCCCTTTGAATGACACCAGAAGCTTAGCCAATTGTTGAAGTCAATCATTTTGTCCTTATACTGTGGTATCATTCTGGGCGAAGGCAGGATGCTACTCAGGGCTAGGGTCATACCTGCCTGGGTCACATGATCCAAGAGCTCTTCCATGTCTCTTTTCATGTAGTCAAGGGAGGTACGTCTCAAGTCATTTACTCCAGCATGGACAATGACAGAGTCGTATTTGTACTTGCTGTGGAGTGACTTGAGTGCATGCGTTATGTGGCAGCAGGCAGCTGACTGTAATTTTCTCCTTGTTCAGCCTGGTGAGTGGGACTTTAGTTAAGTACAAATTCCAGAGACCCTGATAGGTCATGGTTTATGCTATTTAGAAGGCATCCTACGATATTGTCTGGGACCACTGATGCAGTGTTCTTGGTCTTAGAGACAGCATTAAGGACCTGTTCCCCAGTGATAGCAGGGGGGGTTATATTTGATGGTATTTTCTGAGGGAAGGTTGATGCAGAGAGAGGGGTGAAGTTGGAGCAAAATTTACTGGCCAGCAGGTTTGCCATATCTTCAGGCTCAGTATAGGTGGTTCCATTTACAATGAGCTCTGCACATAATTGTGTATTGCCTTTCAGGTTGTGGACATAGCTAAAGAATGCCTTGTGGTTATCCTTGGCCTGGGAGGCCAAATTCACCTCGAATTTTGCTTTAGTAGTCTATATTTGCCCTCTGAGATGTTTGTTTAGTTTGATGAGAGTGCTTTTATCCTGCTGGGTGTTGCACCTCCTAATTTTGTCATGATTTTCTTACTTCTGTTATACAGCCTATTGATGTCGTGATTCCACCAGGGTGCCTTGTTTTTTGAGTTAGTTCTGTACTTCTTCCTGGTGGGTACAACTGCGTCTATGCAGCTATTAACATGCTCGTACAGGGTTTCTGTGAACAGTTCTGCACAGGCAGCAATGTTCTCAGGGCTTATGGGGGATTAAAATTTTGCCAGGTTATCACTTAATAGCAAGAGGTTAGCATTAGAGTAATTACTGAATATTTCAGGTTTAGCTGGGGGTCCAAGTTTTATTTTTACTTCAAAGGAGACCGTTCTGTGGTCTGACCTTAGCAGGGAAGACATTATAGTAGAGGGTGTGCAGCACTCTCCCATATTAACGAGGATCAAATCCAGTATGGCTGCACCCCTGGTTTGTGCATTGACTATCTGGTTCAGGGAGTTTGTGTTTACATATCCAGGAATCTCTGTGCCTGTACATTTAGTGTTGTATAGGTTTCCCAGTTAATAGTGGGGTTAAAGTTGCCCGTGAATATAATGTTACTGGCAATGGTACTGGATTGGATGGTTAGTGTTTCAAATAAGTTTAAATACATGAGATGGGTTTCCTGCGTCACAGAGGGGGACCTACTGGCAAGGAAGTGATATTGGGTTTTGCCTATGGTAATTCGAACATGGAGCAGCTCAAGTGCATTGTCCTGTTTGACCAGCCTTGAGGTGTATTAATTTTTGATGTAATTAGAGACACCTCTGCCTCTAGTCCCAGTCTGTGTAGTAGCTGGTCTAAATGTGTGGAAGGCATTATAACTTTGAACTGTCAGTGTGCTCTCCACGGCTTTAAACCATGTCTTAGTGACCACACAGACATCAGTATTCTCTAGGGTGAAGAGAGCTTTTAGGGAGTGGAGTTTTTCTATTTAGACTCCTAGCTTTGAGCAGTAATACCTTTAGATTTTCTTGGTTTTGATTTGCTGTGTCAGAGGTACTTTCAGTTTAGCATTGCCTAAAAAATGGCACTATGGGGGAATACAATGTTTTAGCTAATATTTGAAAGCCTAGAGGGGAGAGGTGCAGATCATCCCTGGCAAAGCAGCATGGTCTGTTGACTATCTCCTTCCATGCTGGCAAATATTGCACCCCCTTAGAATGACACCAGAAACTTATCCTATTATTAAAGGCAATCATCTTTTGTTTGTATTATGGCACCATCCTTGTAGAAGGTAAAATGCTGCCCAGTGCTAGGCTACTACCAGCATGAGACACATATTCCAAGAGCTCCATGATGTCTCTCTTCATATAGTCTAGGGAGGTATACCTCAGGTTATTTACTCCCACATGGACTATGACTGAGTCATACTGGTAATTGTGGTCCAATGACCAGAGTGCATCCGTAATGTTGCAGATCCTAGCCCCTAATAAGCAACTGATCATAACTTTCTCCTTACTCAGACTGGTGAGAGGAACATCAGTGTGTCTCATGATGGAGTCTCCAATAACCAGAATGTTGGATTGTGTGGTGGCTTGCCATATGGGCTTAAAGGTAGAGGCTCCATGAGATATGGCTCTATGTGTTGATGTGGGTGTTGTTTTGAAAGAGTGCATTTGGGGCTGCTGAGGGTATTTGTTATGTGTACTTCATCTAGGAGGTCTTTGTGGTTTAGGAAGTTTACATTTAAGTGCCTCAGCATATGTGGTCTATATGTCTGCTTTGAATTGTGTGTGATGGGTGCAGTGTGTGTACTACTGACAACCTTATTGACATTAGGAGTACTTTTATGTGAGAGATTTGCCCCTAGTGACATTGTGTAAATACATCTCTTACATACCATATCAGTTTGTTTGAGAATTAACTGGTTGTCATAATTTCTACATTACCTCAGCATGCCCATATCCACCAAGCTGGTAACAGAGATAGTGGGAAAGTTCATACCCATGACAACAGACCTTTTTTATTCATTAGATAGCTGGAGTGAGAATATAAAGCAATGTCAGGAGTATTTGGTTTGTATCTCTGGGGTTAGGGCTTGCCACTGCAAACTAGTTGTCCTGTGTGCAACTAGGTATTGGAGCAATTTCAATCGTGTTTTACAGGAAAAAATGTCACTCAAGGTGTCTGAGTCTGTACAGGGCATGGCCAAACACTTTTGAGGAAACTAATATGTAAACCCTTAAAATTTAAGGATGAAGTACTTAGGCAGATATTTTGAAGTTAGAAACAAATCAAGCAGTACTTACTGTAAAAAAGAATTAGCTTGTCAAGAATGATGAAAAGAGGGGAGTCGCGTGAATGGCTACTGCTTGGCAGCTACTAGTGCTGGTCTCACAACAGCTTCACTCTGCTGAGATGCAATGCTCATTTGCTTCTTCTCTCACCAGTGTGCGATAGCTCCTGGTCTGTTCTGATACTGTGCATTGCTTTTATCACATCTATCTTTCTTTCTGAGTATTTTTGTTGATCTGTTCCCTCTTCTGTACTCTTCTAACAGCAACACTTCTTGTCTAAATTGGTTTATAGTTTTCTCTATGCAATACTTTCATGATGGCATTTGATTTCTCCCCTCCCTTTCCCTTACTGCCCTGTGTTTTTGTGGTAAGACTTTGTTATTAATTGAGCTGCACATTAATATATCCTATTTACTTCTGTTATAGCATGTGAATTTCTATGAACAGTTTTGATTACTGTGTTCATTTGTTTTATCAAACTTCTAACATGTTGGGTCAACTGACTTTCTGTAATCTTTCATTGATCTTAATATGTCTATCCATCTCTATTAAATCAAGCAACTCTTGCCTTAGATCATTTTCTTCTAAACTAAGACCACATTCTTTGTTCACCATTTCCTGCGGGCATTCTCCAGCAAGTTCCAGAACATCTTCCTGTGTCATATTCTCTTCAGCTTCATCCTTTGTCATACATTGCGCTTTCATATGGGAACTCATTGGCCTATCACTCAACAACATTGACTGCATCAAAGTTGCCACAGTTTCCTGTTCCTTAACCAAAACGAACACAAAAACTTCTCTCCCTGGACAGCGAGATGGAAGCAACGCCAATAAGGAGATGATAACAGCTATTACAAGACAAACCTTCACTGCTAGGCAAACTGCTACAAATTGCTGGAACACCACCACAACGTACCACACTGAAAAGTCCTTTATTTACCTAGGTTTCGTTCGTTCCTACGAACTTCATCAGAATACAAACAACAGTTTTTCCACCACATTTTTATACTGTTTTAAATGTTGTAAATTACTTAATTGATATCAATTCCCTTTTCCCATTCTATTAATTATTTCATTTCTTAAAGGGATACCAACTTTAACTTATAAAATAGTGGTTTACATTAAAATCTGCTCCAAAAACATCAATAAATTGTATAACTTATTTACATTTAAAAACCTAAACATATCCTAAAACATTGCAATTATATGTTGCTTTACATAAGCATATATATGATATATATGCAACAATATAATTACAGTTAAAACTTATAACTACCTAAATATTACTAACAAGTCATGGTGATACTTCTGTATATAAATTAAAACTAATATAACTAAACAACCATATCTTATAACTTTTGAATTATTATATCAATTATAATCCTAAATATATGTATAATAATAACAATACTATGTTGATGTAATACCTCAATTATGAAATATATGTACATAATCATAATATAAATCACACATAATACAATTAATATAATATTTTACAAATATATTACATGTACACATATAGAACATATTTATACCAAGTATGTATGTATATCTCAATAATTAGTGACCATAATAAACCCACATGTATATGCTATGTGCCATTTATTTTGTTTATCCTTAATAGTGGCATGATCGTTAAATATTCATTCAACCCTGGAGGATTGTATGAATTCAATTGAAGTTGCCATCTTAACTCTTCCATATCTAAATGGTATTTAATAATTTTCCCTTGCTGATCATATTTTATTTGATTAATAACACAAAACTTAAATTTATGATGTACATTATCCATAACATGCCTAGCTAAAGCATTTGTAGTTTTACGATGTGGTATATCTAAAATATGGTCTTTTATTCGTTCTCTAAAATGCCTATTAGTTTTTCCTACATAAAAAACTTTACATTGTTGACATAAGGCCAAATACACAACGTTCGATGTATAGCAATTGTAATGCCCATTTATATTGATTCTGCAACCATTTACCATCACCTCCATACCTATACATTTTATATGGCTACATACAGTACATTTTCCACATTTAAAATTTCCTTTGATCCTATTAATACATTTGTCCATCCTTCCTTTATGTTCAAATAAATTTTTGAATGATGAACTTTTTCTATAAACAAATTTTATTGATCCCTGAAAAAATTGTTTCCAAGTTCTTTCATTTGCCAGCATATTCCAGTTTTTTCTCACTATTGATTCTATGTTTTTATACGAATCATTATAAGTAGTTACATATAAAGGAACATTATTATATTTGTTTTCAATCCTGGGTGTACTTATAGTATTCATTTGATTTAAAATTCCAGATATTAGTATTGCCCTATATATACCATTTTTCCTCTTTTCTTTCACTTCATTATATATATTCTCACAAAACTGTTTGGGATAACCCCTATTTCTAAAGAGTTTTATTATGTATTGTAATTCATCTAGAAAATCCTGCTCATCACTTACCATTCTGGCAGCCCTGACCATCTGCCCTTTAACAATGGCTTTTTTTCTGATGGTCAGGGTGCCAGCTACTAAAATGTAAATACGCATTTGAAAATGTAGATTTCCTGTGAATTTTCGTTTTCAAACTCTTTGTTTCTCTATTATATATAATATTCACATCTAAATATGTAATGTCATCATTACTAATCTGATGAGTGAATTTTAAAAATCTAACAGTTGTGTTGATATATTCCAAAAAAGATTCTAACGTTTTTCTATCGTAATTCCAAATAATAAAAATGTCATCAATATATCTGGTGTACATCCTAATATACTGATAATATTCCGATTGAAACAGATAATTATTTTCCCAATAACTCATGATTAGGTTAGCATACATGATTGCTATTCCACTTGTTTGCTGGTAATAACACCCTTCAAAAAACAAAAAATTATTATTTAGAACAATTTCCATCAGATTGATCAATGTATTAATTTTTTCCTGTTCATATAAATGTCTCAAACAATTGTTCTTCGAGCCATATTAAACCAATATCGTTAGGAATACTTGTAAAGAGGTTGCAGACATCAATTGTTACAAAACTATATTCACTTTCCATTTTAATTTCTTTAAGTCTACTTAAAAAATCCCATGAATCCTTAGTGATATAAGTGAATCTTGTCATACTCTCCTTGAAAAAATAATCTAAATAATGACTTATATAACATGTTTTACTTCTTTTCCCGTCTATGATGGGTCGAAAATGAAGATTATTAAGGCCCTTGTGTATCTTTGGAATGCCAAAGATACCACTTATTATTGGATATTCATTGTATAAATATTCATGTTCTTTCTCAGATATTTCACCTTGATATAACATATCATCCAATAACATATCTATTCTCTTAAAGGCTATATTAACTTGATTTTTACTCACTTCCACATAGGTATTACCCAATAGCATATTAGTCATATATGTACTATAATCATTGCTATCAATAATGACCATACCATTGCCTTTATCTGGCCTCATAATCCTTATATTCATATTATTACTTATTTCTTTAATATATAAGATATGGTTGTTTAGTTATATTAGTTTTAATTTATATACAGAAGTATCACCATGACTTGTTAGTAATATTTACGTAGTTATAAGTTTTAACTGTAATTATATTGTTGCATATATATCATATATATGCTTATGTAAAGTAACACATAATTGCAATGTTTTAGGATATGTTTAAGTTTTTAAATATAAATAAGTTATACAATTTATTGATGTTTTTGGAGCAGATTTCAATGTAAACCACTATTTTATAAGTTAAAGTTGGTATCCCTTTAAGGAATGAAATAATTAATAGAATGGAAAAAGGGAATTGATATCAATTAAGTAATTTACATCATTTAAAACAGTATAAAATGTGGTGGAAAAACTGTTGTTTGTATTCTGATGAAGTTCAACCTAGGTAAATAAAGGACTTTTCAGTGTGGTACGTTGTGGTGGTGTTCCAGCAATTTGTAGCAGTTTTGCCTAGCAGTGAAGGTTTGTCTTGTAATAGCTGTTATCATCTCCTTATTGGCGTTGCTTCCATCTCGCTGTCCAGGGAGAGAAGTTTTTTGTGTTCGTTTTGGTTACTGGTTTTCTATGGCTGGCGAGAGTGGTTGATGTCGGAGTCTGTTGCAGCAGATACAAGAAACCTTAAGAGAACATTCGGTTCTCATTCAACAAATACTCACAAAAGAGGCGGTGGCAGTAAACAACTCAGGGGATAGCTTCTAACACAACCTACACCACCTATGAGAACAACGCAAGGTAATTCTGACAAACGTTGTCATATGTATGAAATCAAAGACATTGACTTTTTGAAAACTAACAAGTATAGTTTTCAGGGTGTGCATTCTCCACCACGTACAGAAGTGGATGTAACGTCTAATTCCAAATCAATGCACGAAATGTTAAAACTGTTTGAAACTAAATTGTTTAAGCTAAAAAGAACTCAGTTAGAGAACAGCTGTTTGGCCCGTAATATAGAGTTGGGCATTGTCCCGAAAGGGCTGCACCTTTGGAGATATCCAAATGGCAGTGAACAGCAGCAAAACATGTTATACGAACTTCACGCCTTTTTTGATACTTGTGGTATTCAGCTTATGGAGATAATGGTCAAATACAATAAATTTAAAATTGAAGACTTGCTCATCCAATTAGAAGTTCTTAATAGAGACATTTCTAAAGATCTTTTATTTGACCAGTATTACGATCATTACTCGCACATCATTACCGATGTCACACATAGTTGTGACATCCTTTTTCAAAAGAAAAATCTGAAAATACAAAGAGATACCAACAGATATGCTCAAAAACAAGCATATCCCAAATCCCTTATTAAAAACGATAAGCACCATGGCAACAAAACACCAGCGAATACAGCGGAAGTTACAGATGACGTCAATCCGCCTTACGAAGGTGATGACGAGACCGAAGTTCAAAACGACCATGAAAACATAACTGCCGAGGGCGTCAGAAGATCTGATCGACTTAAAAATCAAATTGAATATTCCAACCAGCAAGAATATTATCAGAAAGGAGCAAAACCTAAAAAGACTTTTTTAGGGAATTACACACAAGGTTGGAAGCGGAATTAAAAGTTTATCAGGGGCCAGCACTCAGGAAATTGTGCAGCAGTAATTATTGTGAACAAAATGATGTCACAGACTTTTATCATGTGACTAATATAGCAGCAAATGTGAGTACGCTTAGCCTCAATACATTGTATAGTTATTCTAACAATGAGAGTATGTTTAATCATACATTATGTACTATAACACATTCCGCCAACAATGTTACTAATTGTGCATTAAGCCCTAGTTATAATGTTGCCATGAATGCATGCGAATTATGTTCACAATCTGTAGAAAAGAATCAAGAAGTTTTTGGGAATGTTGTAGATGATGAACTTGTGAATTTGAGTATATATGAATATGATGGTATGGTGAATAATGATGAAAGTAATAAAGATGGGGCTATAGAACAAAATATGACTGAGCAAACATGTGAATACGGATGGCATAATATAGAACAATACAATGAAGTCAATTTTTTTATAGATTGCAATCCAGATAATTACATTCAATCAAATAAGGATTTGGATATACATGTCATGGTGGAAAATATTACAGCTGATGGTGAAAATGTTATTAATATTACTGAACATGATTTTTTAAGTAATCCTATTATAGTGACCAATGAGAATCAAGATTTTAAAGTGTTTAATTATTCCACTTTAACCATTAGTGGAAAACATGTAAATTTGTTTTCAAAAGGGTTTAATTTTGTCCCTTGTAAAAAAGGTAGTCTAGTGGAATCAATACTAGACTTAAAATTATTTACACGAAAATTAAATTTAAAAGTATTTTTTCAGAACAAAATGGAAGGCCAAAATGAAAAACGTAATAATTTCATTAAACCTAGTCTATTTAATCCGCCCATGAATGAAGATATAGCTATGTTTGAAAAAATAAGTGAATATTATGTAAGAATGTTTCATAAAACATACAAAAATAAAATACATTCAAATATGACAAATGAAGAACAACTTCTTTTTAAAGAAATAAGTAATAATATGAATATAAGGATTATGAGGCCAGATAAAGGCAATGGTATGGTCATTATTGACAGCAATGATTACAGTACATATATGACTAATATGCTATTGGGTAATACCTATGTGGAAGTGAGTAAAAATCAAGTTAATATAGCCTTTAAGAGAATAGATATGTTATTGGATGATATGTTATATCAAGGTGAAATATCTGAGAAAGAACATGAATATTTATACAATGAATATCCAATAATAAGTGGTATCTTTGGCATTCCAAAGATACACAAGGGCCTTGATAATCTTCATTTTCGACCCATCGTAGACGGGAAAAGAAGTAAAACATGTTATATAAGTCATTATTTAGATTATTTTTTCAAGGAGAGTATGACAAGATTCACTTATATCACTAAGGATTCATGGGATTTTTTAAGTAGACTTAAAGAAATTAAAATGGAAAGTGAATATAGTTTTGTAACAATTGATGTCTGCAACCTCTTTACAAGTATTCCTAACGATATTGGTTTAATATGGCTCGAAGAACAATTGTTTGAGACACATTTATATGAACAGGAAAAAATTAATACATTGATCAATCTGATGGAAATTGTTCTAAATAATAATTTTTTGTTTTTTGAAGGGTGTTATTACCAGCAAACAAGTGGAATAGCAATGGAGGCACCAGGTGCCCCCATGTATGCTAACCTAATCATGAGTTATTGGGAAAATAATTATCTGTTTCAATCGGAATATTATCAGTATATTAGGATGTACACCAGATATATTGATGACATTTTTATTATTTGGAATTACGATAGAAAAACGTTAGAATCTTTTTTGGAATATATCAACACAACTGTTAGATTTTTAAAATTCACTCATCAGATTAGTAATGATGACATTACATATTTAGATGTGAATATTATATATAATAGAGAAACAAAGAGTTTGAAAACGAAAATTCACAGGAAATCTACATTTTCAAATGTGTATTTACATTTTAGTAGCTGGCACCCTGACCATCAGAAAAAAGCCATTGTTAAAGGGCAGATGGTCAGGGCTGCCAGAATGGTAAGTGATGAGTAGGATTTTCTAGATGAATTACAATACATAATAAAACTCTTTATAAATAGGGGTTATCCCAAACAGTTTTGTGAGAATATATATAATGAAGTGAAAGAAAAGAGGAAAAATGGTATATATAGGGCAATACTAATATCTGGAATTTTAAATCAAATGAATACTATAAGTACACCCAGGATTGAAAACAAATATAATAATGTTCCTTTATATGTAACTACTTATAATGATTCGTATAAAAACATAGAATCAATAGTGAGAAAAAAACTGGAATATGCTGGCAAATGAAAGAACTTGGAAACAATTTTTTCAGGGATCAATAAAATTTGTTTATAGAAAAAGTTCATCATTCAAAAATTTATTTGAACATAAAGGAAGGATGGACAAATGTATTAATAGGATCAAAGGAAATTTTAAATGTGGAAAATGTACTGTATGTAGCCATATAAAATGTACAGGTATGGAAGTGATGGTAAATGGTTGCAGAATCAATATAAATGGGCATTACAATTGCTATACATCGAACGTTGTGTATTTGGCCTTATGTCAACAATGTAAAGTTTTTTATGTAGGAAAAACTAATAGGCATTTTAGAGAACGAATAAAAGAACATCTTTTAGATATACAACATCGTAAAACTACAAATGCTTTAGCTAGGCATGTTATGGATAATGTACATCATAAATTTAAGTTTTGTGTTATTAATCAAATAAAATATGATCAGCAAGGGAAAATTATTAAATACCATTTAGATATGGAAGAGTTAAGATGGCAACTTCAATTGAATTCATACAATCCTCCAGGGTTGAATGAATATTTAACGATCATGCTACTATTAAGGATAAACAAAATAAATGGCACATAGCATATACATGTGGGTTTATTATGGTCACTAATTATTGAGATATACATACATACTTGGTATAAATATGTTCTATATGGGTACATGTAATATATTTGTAAAATATTATATTAATTGTATTATGTGTGATTTATATTATGATTATGTACATATATTTCATAACTGAGGTATTACATTAACATATTGTTATTATTATACATCTATTTAGGATTATATTTGATACAATAATTCAAAAGTTATAAGATATGGTTGTTTAGTTATATTAGTTTTAATTTATATACAGAAGTATCACCATGACTTGTTAGTAATATTTAGGTAGTTATAAGTTTTAACTGTAATTATATTGTTGCATATATATCATATATATGCTTATGTAAAGTAACACATAATTGCAATGTTTTAGGATATGTTTAAGTTTTTAAATATAAATAAGTTATACAATTTATTGATGTTTTTGGAGCAGATTTTAATGTAAACCACTATTTTATAAGTTAAAGTTGGTATCCCTTTAAGGAATGAAATAATTAATAGAATGGAAAATGGGAATTGATATCAATTAAGTAATTTACATAATTTAAAACAGTATAAAAATGTGGTGGAAAAACTGTTGTTTGTATTCTGATGAAGTTCGTAGGAACGAACAAAACCTAGGTAAATAAAGGACTTTTCAGTGTGGTACGTTGTGGTGGTGTTCCAGCAATTTGTAGCAGTTTGCCTAGCAGTGAAGGTTTGTCTTGTAATAGCTGTTATCATCTCCTTATTGGCGTTGCTTCCATCTCGCTGTCCAGGGAGAGAAGTTTCCTGTTCCTTCCCTTTTTATTTTATTTATTTTATTTTATATTTGTTAACTGGGAAAGTCTGATTGGACACACATCCATTTTCAGCGGAGGCCCAGGGAGAAAAGCTCCAATAGCATGTCATAAAGAAATTACACGAGAATATCATACAGAGATATAGGTTCCATGGAAACATAAGTTATGTATAGATTAACAATTCCTTTAGTAAAGTCAGCATACAGCATTCTAGTAGTAGGGTTTATATAGAATGCAAAATATAAACACACAAGAAAAAAAATGTTTTTCTTTCTAAATTATGAGTACTCTCAATATTTTGTTTCAGAAATAACTAGTGATTATTAAGCTTTACGGTGCAAGGAATTAGGGGATCTTTAGTAGAATCCTTGAACATGGTATTGGTGCAAATTAACCTGGGGAGTAGCATGAACAAAGCCAGTTGTTTGAGAAGTGGGTTCTCAGGAGTTTCTTAAATTGGAGAGTAGAGGTAGTGGAGGTTATTTGGATAGGTAGTGAGTTCCAGATTTTGGCAATATTGCAGGCAAAGAGAGATTTGCCAGCATCATTTTTGTATCTGATAATGCTTATTAGGTTCTGAGAACTAGATCGTAAGGCTCGGGTAGGGATGTGGGGGTTAATTATATTTTGAAGTGTCGTTTTTTTTTCTGGAAGGTAGAATACATTATGTGCTATTGTGAGTTGATTAAACAGAAGTAGTTGAGGTACCTTGAGCCAATTGAGTTGGTTAAGGATGAGACAGTGGTGGGATTTGTATGAGGTTTCAGTAACGAACTTGGCTGTTTTGTTATAACAAGATTCCATTTTGTTCAGATCACTCTGGCGGAGATTAGTAAGGATGGGAGAGGCATAGAGAAGGATGGATAAGAGATGAGTTCTTGCAATAGTAGCTTTGGTTTGTTTAGTTATAAAGGGTTTGTTCCTATAGAGAAGTCCTAATGTTTTATTAACTTTCTTAATGGTTTGTGCTATATGGATGTCAAATTTGAGGTTATTGACTATTTCTACACCTAACAGTTTAGGATGTGCAGTTGGAGTGATTTGAATGTTATCTTTGGAGTGAATGGTGAAAGTGTTGTTGAGGGGGGAGCATGACCTGGGCCAAAAAGAAATAATTTAGTTTTTTTGGGGTTAAGAATAAGTTTGATGTTTGTGACCCATGTTTTGGCTAGACTAAAAGTGTTTTGGGTGAGGATTTGAAGTTCCTTTAATGTGGGGGCATCACTTATAAGGGTGGTGTCATCTGCTTATTGTACTACTGATAATGTGAGTGAGGAGGAATTGATTTAGTTGATGAATAGTGAGAACAATAGTGGGCAAGGATGGATCCTTGAGGGACACCTATGGATACTGGTAGCAGGGGTGACAGCTGGTCATGCCATAGGACTGCCTGCTGTCAACCAGATAAGCAGCTAGTAAACCATGATATAGTAGTGGGGCTGAGGCTTAGGGTACATAAAGTGTGGAGAAGAATGTTATGGTCTACTATGTCAAAGGCTTTAGATAAGTCTAAGAAAATGGAAGATACAAATAGTCCCTTGTTTCTATTGTGGTTAACTATATCTGTAAATGATAGTAATGCTGTGGTGGTGCTGCAGGATGGTCTAAAGCCATGCTGGGTTTTGGAGATTAAGTTGTTTTGTAAGAGGTACTGAAGTAGTTGGGAATGTACAACTCTCTCTAATATCTTGGATAGAGGTGAGAGTATTGCGATTGGGTGGTAGTTGGTGAGTTCTAAGGAGTTGCCCCCTTTGTGCATTGGAATAATGTGTGATGTTTTCCACAGGGTGGGGACTTTGAATTTTGCAGGTGACCTGTTTATGAGAATGGACATGGGATAGGCTATGGTGTCTGCTGCTGTCTGAAGGAATTCAGCTGATAGGGTGTCAGCAGCTAGTGTGGTTGGTTTGAGTTTCTTAAGGAGCTTTGAAATCATTTTAGTGGGTGGAGGGTATAGGGAAAAGTTGGTGGTATTGTTTTGAGTAGTAGGGTGGGTTTTGCTAGCACCTGGTATAGGCTTGCTAGTGGTATTGAGAGCATTGGTAAGGGTTTGAACTGCTTCGGTAAAGAACTTGTTAAATTGTGTGGGAATGTTGCCATGGTTGTTTGGTAGTACTGGGGATGGGGAGGTGTGCTGTGCTGTGCAACTCCAACTAAACCTTTGTACTGGTTTCCCACTGAAGGCAATAAAACATTTACATATGGCAACTGATCAGATGTTTCCCCCTCCACTGGTTTTTCCTTAATTTGTGGACTCATTGTTCTATCATGCTGTGATGTTATCAGACTTAGATTTTCTACACTAATCCTTCACTCTGCAGGTAATCCATAACTTCAATTTCTATTTCTTTGACTTCTCCATTACTAATCCTCTTTTATTCTTTCCCCCTTTGTTTTCTTATTTTTTGTATTGTAAAAGTTTTCATATCCAGATGCCTTTGCTTGTATTTCTCTACAAATATCTTTGGTGCTACCTTTTTTGTATTGACTAGTTTTGCTTTCTCCTTTCCATAAATATTGCACCCTATTAAAGCACTTTTTCTTTCCCATGCCCATATTTCTTCTTCAGATGTCACCCGATCCTCCTGTTTCTCTTTAGTTGGGGGACTCATTGTTCCATCATGCTGTGTCATAACCTGTGTTAGGCAGGAATTCCATAACTTCAGCTTTTATTTTTTTAACTTCTACTTTACTGATCTTCTGTTCAATTTTTTCCCTTTGTGATCTTATTTTTTGCATTGTGAAATTTTCCCTATCTGCATGCTTTTGTCTGTATTTCTCTTCAAATATCTTTGGAGGTTTTTTGTATTGATTAATTTGTTTTTCTCCTTTGCATAAATATTGCACTATATCAGATCGCTCTTTCTTTCCCATGTGCATATTACATTTTTACACCTTTCAACAATCTATATATTTTGCCCGATATATTTTCATACTTCCTCAGTTGCTTCTTTTTCCAAATGGCCCAAAGTTTCTTGGGCTATATGTTTTTCGTGAATATTGTGTATTAATGAACACACATTTGCATTTGTAGTTTTTTTTCAAATAATTTTTTATTTTCCAAATAATATAATGTTTAACAATACAATCATCAATAAACAAGTATTATAAACCTTTATATACATTTCCTTGCCACAGCTAGTATGGACCAAAGTAGGTATAGATCTTTTTTATTCATTCCAATAATATCATTAACATTTAAGAGGACTAAAGATTTGGCTAAAATCAAGGGATCTGTGAATATAGCTTGGAGAAAAATAGTAATTTCTTCCCATAATTTTTTATATTAATACAATCAAAAAATATATGAGACCAATCAGCTTTACAGTTTAAAGAACATCTCCATCAAATGGATTTATCAAGTGAATTGAATTTGGTTAGTTTACTGGGTGTAATAAATGCCCTGTGAATATATTTCCATGTAAATATGTTCCATACTTGTAAATTAAATGTTAAGTCAAGAGAACATAAAAGATTTGTTTTACTCTCAATTGATAGATTAGTGTGACATCCTTTTGCTATGAAATTCCAATATCTTGCATTAGGGTTAGTTTTATATGTTATCAATATTTTGTATAATTCTGAAATTAGATTTGTCCAATTATAGTTGTAAATAACTTCAGATATTAGACATATCAAATTTGGACTAGTTTTATAAGGAGAATTAATAATTTTACTGTTAAGATCCTTAACATATGATACTATGCTTTGTAGTCTCAACCAATCTGCTGATGGACTGTCATATTTATTCTGAATTTGTTGAATGTCTAATACTACTTGATTCTCTATACAATGTTGCCAACAAGTGAAGTTTTTCCCCTCCCATCTAGTTAAGATAACATTATGAATTTTATTGAAGAAATTCTTTGTAGAGCTAAAGGGTATTATCAAGTCTAGCCAAATCTTAATATCTGTGTTAGTATATATAAATCTTCTGAATATATTGTAAATATTATTTATATAATTTAAGTTTGTTGGTTTTGTTATATTATATTGAATATTAACAGTCAATATGTGCCACATCCTATTATTTTGTTCACTTAATATACAATTTTTAATTATTTTATTTTCATTTAGAAAAATAATAGTGTGCAATGTTTTCTATATTGAAGACTAATTAGGATCTATCCAATTAATGACAGTTCTTAACATGGAAGCTTTTATGTAAGATTCTAGATCTGGAAGTTTAATTCCACCCATTTCACAAGATCGAATATGATGTATATAGGCTATTCTATTTATTTTTGGATACCAAAGAAAGTTTAATATAATTGTATTTATTTCTTTCAAGATTTTCTTGTTAGGGACTTAGCTTGTGCAATGTAATTAATATTTGGAAGTATTGTCATTGTTATTATTTGTAATCTGTCTTCAAATCTCAAGAACATTTTATTCCAGCTTACTATTAACATTTTTATTGTATTAATTATGTTGCTATAATTTGTGGCTAACGTAGATTCCAAATTATCACATAGTGTTATTCCTAAATGTTTTATTATGGGAACTTGTTTTCCTATCACATAATTTGTAGTTAAAGTACATTCTCTCTTTTTATTCAAATGTATATAATTAGAGTTTCCCTTGTTAAATCTAAGGCCGGAAATATGATAAAACCTTTTCACTATTTCATCTAGTTTTTGAACTGATTTTTCCGAGACAGATAACGTGAGTAAAACATCATCAGCAAATAACATAATTTTTGAATTGAGTTGACCATATACATCTATGCCTGATATATTAGAGTTGTGGTATACTTATGGCAAATAATTCCATTCCTAAGGCAAACAGGATGGGAGACATCGGACATCCCTGCTTTGTACCTTTGTTTATTTCAATAGCCTTCAAGGTAAATGGCTCAAGTTTTACATAAGCCAAATTGTTTTTATAAATATTCTTTGTTAGCATAATAAAATTAGTAGGAAATTCAAACAATTCCAAAGCCTTAAAAAGAAAATCCCAGCTCAACGAATAAAAGGCTTTTTCTATATCCAAAGCTACTATTAGAGTTTCTTGGTTGTTTTTGTTTAGGAAATCTATGAGTGTTAGTATTCTATGTATATTGTCATGTGTGTCTTTTATAAATGAATCCTGTTTGATCCTCATTTATTATGTGTGTCAATTATTTTTTTAATTCTACTAATATTGACATAAAGATTTTATAATCATTGTTAAGTAAAGATATTGGTCTATTACACTGTAAAAGGTCTTTGTTTTCTTTTATAATGGGTGTAATTAAGGAGTATCTCCATGAAATTGGAGTTGTGTTTTGTGCTAGAATTTCATTCAAAGTTTTGTGAAACAATGATATTACTGAATATGGAAATATCTTATACAATTCATTAATTATTCCATCAATTCCTGGTGTTTTATTACTTTTACTTTCCTTGATTTTTTGAGTAATTTCTTTTAGAGATATTTGTTTTTGAATGTCTAACTTTAACTTTTCTGGTATCGCCTTTGCCTTTACTAATTTCAGGTCTAAGTTTGATGTATTAGTTATATGTGAAGTATCATTATAATGGTCAGAGAAATAATGTTTAAATGCATCTAGTATATCATTTATATCTGAAACCTTTTAGTTTTTTTCCTTCCTTCATGTATAATACTTGTAATATTATTTTCAATCAATTTTTTTTAATCTTATTGCTAAATTATGCATATGTTTGGGTGATACTGCATAGGAACTACGTTTTAACCTTTCTACAGCTATATTAGTTTTGTGAGTTAGGATTTCATTATATCTTTTCTTTAAGTCTTTCAATGCTTTTTTATGATTATTTTGTGTGTAAGTAGATGAATTAAAAGTGAGATCTGTAATTTGTTTTTGGATGTTACATAATTCTGATTCCCACTCTTTTAGCTTGTTTTTATACCATGAAAGAATTTTTCAATTTAGATAGGCTTTCAAGGTATCCCAAAGATTAATTACATTTATTTCAGTTGTGTAGTTTATATCTAAAAAGAATTGTACTTCTGAATCTAACCAAGGTTTAAATTGTTTTAATTTTGAAATTTAAGCTGGAATTCTTGACATAAAAATTAATTTCTTATAATCTGTATGTATTTTGAGAATTAATGAATTATGGTCTGAAAAGGGACAAGGGATTATGGAAAATTTTATTATTTTTGAATTTAGCTCTTGAGATATGAAGATTTTATCAATTCTTGTATGTGTCCCAAATCTGTGGTCTTGGTGTGAAAATAATAATGAATTGTTCTCCTTATAACTAAATGTATCAATTAGATTTAAACTTTCTTCTCATTTCTTAAGTAGCTTCCCTATAGAACTTACATGTAAATTTCTTTTGCTTGTGGTTTCTGATTTATCCAATATACAATTAAAGTCACCTCCCAAAATCAAATTTCCTTTATATACTCTAGTTATTAGATCTATGTGTTTTCTTATTGTCCCAGCCCCAATACCTGGAAACCAATATATATTTACTAATGCCCAGAGTCTATTGTTATATTTTACTATTACTATGGCTAGGAGTCCTTCTTTATCTTCATATTTGTAAATGATTTGAGGTATAGTGACATTTTTTTCCATAAAATTAAATTTCCCCTAGTCTTTTTCTTGTATGAAGAGTGAGATAAGATCATATATTCATTAGGATTTCAGCTAAAGGTATCATTTGTTTTGAAGTGAGTCTCTTGAAGAAATACTACTTGCACTTTATTTAATTTCATATATCATAATAATTTAGATCTTTTCCTTGGATATTTTAAACCGTTGTGTTTAAGAATAAAATAGTCAAGTCCATTCTCAGTATTTAACTTTACATCATATTTGTTTTGTATTATATTTTGTAATACCATACCAAATGTAAATGTGTAACTACTGTCTTAATAATTCTCATTGTAGGCAATATTTTAATTCTGGTCAAATAACTTAAAAAAGAGTTTAGTTCAGACCAATAAAAAAAGAAAAAAGAAAAATGCCAAAATTACTTGTATAACAACAAGTATATAAATATTTTTGTAAACCCTCTAATGTACATGAAGTAAAATACACTTCCAATCTGCTAGATGAGACAAAATCTAACAGATTGCCTACCATAACTTCCCTCATGAAAAAAGAAAGAAAAAAATAACCTCTTTCTAGCTCCAGTACACCTTTTCTCTTATCTTGGAGATTTAACAATATTAGTTATTATTTTCCCTATGTAACTATTAATAATGAATTAACATAATGTATGGAAATGAGTATTGATTTGGTAATACAATTTAATTTTAGATTAGATTAGGCTTCTTTTTCAGATTATAATCATCCTATCATGCACTACTTAAACATTCATAAAGTACAATCTCATTTATAACACAGTAAATCTTGCTTAACATTAGTTCTCTTTAGCCTGAAATTAGTATATATACATATTAATAGTTTCCAATATTCTGATATGACCAATATACTAATGATTATGTCAGATAAACACTCTCCTATATACTAAAATATATTATAACTGAGTGAAGTAGATATAGAAATATATCAATAAGTGAAGATAAATATGGACAAGTCTACTCAGAATATTTGAATCATACTACAAAAACTATGTAGTCCATAGAAGGAACCCTTAGAGTTGTGTTCTCTAGAGATGATAATGTAAATATGTTTGAGTAAACAATACGTCATAAATCTCTACATATCACTCACATGCTTTTAATTAGAGACAAATGAAAGCATAACCAGATTCAGTTTATTTTATGTCCACCCATAAATGTAGTTGTGACAGATTAAAAGAAAAAAATGAAGAAAGATAACATTAGACCATAGCGATCACTCACTGATGATGAAAAAGAAGCAATTTGCCCTGATAAGTGGCCTTCTGGGTGAACAATTTATAAACTTCTTAATACTAATGCATACTTATAATATCAATTCATATTATGAGAATATCATCACAGAATATTGAACAAAATGCTAGTCAAGACAGAGCATTACTGAAGCTGTTCTGCACAGCCACAGTTCCTTAGAACCTTTATAATAGAGTGTTTATCAAAGACTGTGTCATGCAGCAAAATACAAGAGTGGGCAGACTCCCTTCTTTGTTATTAAATTGTTAAAAGTAATGACACTCTAAAAATACAGAACCTATTAAACTGAACAGTGCCTTAAGAAATCTCATCAAGAATTACAATTTACAAATCTGTCTTATTTTACTACTTGAAGCAGTAGCAAAAGCAGACCATGAAGACATTTTCTCATGGGCCTTTTACTTTAAAGAAATAAAGATGAAATTCCAAGGTGAACTCATTTTACCAACCATTTCATTAAGAAACTGATAACCTTATTATTTAAACAGTTGTCAATATTCAATAAAAATATCAGCTGCATAATAATCAGCTATACAACTAATGTCTGAAGGATTAAAGGTAGTTTATGTTATAAATCCCTGCCTTAACCAGATGTGTAGCATACAGAATATCATTTAGGATTTGTGTTTCTTAGGAACCTATGTCTGTAAATGTGTAGTTCAAACAATTCTTGGTAGAATGAATGACATATAAATTACTTTATTATGCTAATTTATGTGCAATTTTACTATAAGTTTCCCAGTACTTCCCAGTCATCAAGGCAACTCCCACAATACATCAACAGGCACTCGCAAGACTGTCTGAGATGCCAATTTTATGAGTTATAGAACCATGGCTTAAGATTTTGCTGGGAATAAATCAACTGTTCATCATAGAAAATAAGTGCACATGCCCACACAATTTAGTAGTGCAGTTAAATAACTACTTGCATGTTGATGTAAGAATTTTGGCTAATTACCAGCATCTTTGCCACTTTACTGAAAGTTGAACCCTACTTACCAAAGATTAGAAAGCACTAAAGGGTGAGAAGAGTAATCAGTAATATACTATCCACTGTATTCACTATTTATTTGGTTACTACTTAATCAATTCAATTGAACATGTCTAGGCAGTGTGAGCAGAGGAAAATAACAACACTGCACAGAGTTTACTATGTTATCTTATAAAGCAATGTGCACATTATATTCAAATAAGCAGGCGTTATAAGTACAAGGTAATAAGTCCCTTTGTGGCTTCTGAAATTAGATGATTTCTGTTACCAGGTTAATGAAGTATTCAGTATAATATGTCTAAAACCTGTCTTAATTTTACTTATTATGTGCACAGAAGTATGTCACAACTGCAGTTGATGTGCGCATCTCACACACATAGTTTCCTATTTACACTTGCAACACTGTAACAGATGCTTACAAAACTATCAGACATGTCATTTTACTGGATCACCATAGCACAGTGTATCTTATAGCCTAGGCAGGAATAATTCAGAAGTAAGAAAGGACTGTGTTTACTTCGTGTGACAATGTAGTCTGTAATGCTTCTATAACTTTTTCAATTGGATGTTATTCAATGTTACTGTAAATTCTTCTTTTGTGTGTTACCTACATGAAAAACAGCTACTCTGTCACTGATTTCACACCTATTCTTTTTATTTATTTAAAATAAGTCAGGGTTTGTAGATTTTAATAATCCAAAGGCCATGTTAAATGAGCTTAAAATATACTGCTTGTGCAACTATCACACTATAAGCACTACCTTAACAACAGACAAGCAGGGGATTCCTTAACTGACTATTTCCACCTTAAATCTTTCATAGCTGACAAGGGAAGCTCTAACTAATGCACTAGAGTATTTCAAATAACGGCATTGTCAGAACCCAGTAACGGAACTCTGTTTATAGTGACTCTAACTGTTTTTTCCACATTTAAAAATATGGATATCTATGTTACTTTTAAAATGGGAATTTGAAGTGTAGTGAAGTCAGTAATCCACAGAAACTATGATTAAACGTTTTCAATTCCTATTATGCAACAATGAGGTGAGCTAAATATACTATTAATAAAAAGGGAGATGAAAAAAAAAACATTTGTGTTTATGTTGTCTCTGTTCTTCCTTTACATATAACTAATTATACTAAAGTGAAAGATAATATTTGAATCTGGTTTTCCTCACTGCCTATGAATGAGATGTAACTATATTTCTAGAAGTCACTCTAAGTTATAAAACCATTTAATATTATCAGACACAACCACTAGACTTGTGATGAGTTGCATAAAGTATAAGTTTAAAAAAAGTATAAATGTCTCAGAGTGTAACAGGCAATATAATAGATAAAATACATACATTTTGAGGTAAAGTCCAGAAGTCTATATCTTTGTTCATTCTTTGAGAGATTTGGAAGACTGTGTAGTTTCAGAATCAGTTCTTTGTTTCTTGTCCCTTACATCAGACCAAGTATTTTTTCTGGAGATCTTTTCAAGTTGGTGAAAACAGTCCAGTCCATTTCTTCAGGAATTGTGATGATATTATTATTCTTGATGAAGGTAGAAGCTTCTTCAATGTTGTTAAAGGTTCTCAAGTCATTTGAGAAAATACTGATTCTAGCAGGATATACCATCTGCGCTTTTATTTTATTTTGTTTGAGAAGTTTCACTAATGGCCAAGTTTTTTCCTTGTTTCTAACACTTTTGCAGAATAATCATTGTCAAATCTGATCTGACTCTGTTTATATGTTATGGGACTTTTTCTCCAGGCTGTTTTTAAAATGAGCTCTTTATCCAAGAAGGACAGGAATTTTACCACAATTGATCTTGGTGGTGCATTAGGTGAAGAGGGTATAGTTTTTCCTATGGCTCTGTGAGCTCTTTCTATTCCATTTGATAATCCCTCTTTTAAATCAAGCACTTCAAGAAGCCAGGAATTCAAAAAGGTGATGGTGTCTTCTCCCTCATTTTTTTCTGGAAAGCCAAATATTCGTATATTAGTTCTCCTTTCCCTGTTCTCTAAATCATCCACTTTATTACGTAGCCAGTTATTTTGAAGTAAGAATTCTGTCTGATTTTCCTATTCCTTGAGTCTTCCATCTATGTCATTTAGTGATGTCTCCATATCAAGTAATTTACATTGTTGTTGCAGTATTTCTTTTAGTACATCTGTTTGCTTCTGGCAGTTTTCCTTGAGACTTTCCAAATTATCAGTGAATCTATCCATTTTCAACAACAGTTCATGTAATGTGGAAGACATTAGTTGTAGCTCCTTCTTCAGAGTGGTTTCTGAGTGAGAATTCTTTAAACTGGCCATTACTAAACAGCTGTGTTATTGTCCAGAATATGTAGACAGGAAAAACTCAATAATATTTCTTGAAATTTGGTAGAGTTGCAGTTTTTAAGCTCCTTAATATTTTTTTCTATTTCTGGTTAATGAAAATAATTTGTTCCCTGTTTTCTAGTACTGTTTTGTGGAGCTCTAAAAAATGCTGCTTATATGTTTGCCATCTAGGCTCCACCCCCTGCATTTGAAGTTTTTGATTCCTTTTCTTGTGCAAGTATTTTTCTTTCCTCTAATTTTTCTTACTTAACATTTTGCATATCTTCTTTCTGGAAATTCTGAGCTTCTTGCACAATAGTAAAAATACATAATTTCTTTCTTATCCTAAATAGTCCATTTTACCATCTTTATGGCTCTTTTTTGGCCTGACAGTTTTTGTGTTTTTTGTGGACAACTATTCCTTCCACAACAGGGGGGCATCCTCCCCCTGGACCTGGTGGGTCTATATTAAAACATCGAACACTTAAAGCAGCGAACAATGTTTCATTGACCCTATTTCAGCGAAAGCTGAATATGTCAACATCTCAGAACAGCAATTTCTTTCCTAGGGAAAGAAATCGCTGTTCCAACCAAAAAAAAAAAAAACAGCAAACAGTTCCAAACACATACACGCATACCTTAACCCTAATTCTACCCCCCCCCAAAAAATAAACAGCTGAAAACACATACACACGTAACTCAATCATACACCTAAAGCAAAAAAAAGTAAACATTTTAAAACATATGCACTTACCTTAACCCGCACCCTAACCCTAAGGTCAGTAACTTTTGCACATTTACTTAAACAGTTCCAAACACATACACACTTACCGTAACCCTAATTCTACCCACCCAAAACAAAAGTAAACAGCTGAAAACACATAGACACGTAACTCAACCATAAATCTAATGCAAAAAAAAAAGTAAACATTTTAAAACATATGTACTTACCTTAACCCGCACCCTAACCCTAAGGTCAGTAACTGTTGCTCATTTACACTCGGGGGCTATACCGGATAAGGGAATCTCTGAGACCACACTACAGCGCAGAACACGGCAAAGCAACAAAGTGATCAAGTGACTTCCCAGGGAAAGAATTCGCTGAACAGCCGGTTTGCTGTTTTGCCTCTTCACTCTTTAGGTGTCAATGAAAACGCATTTGACAAAATGAGTTTTTGTCATTCTAATAGGAACCCGACCTGGCCTAGCCCCATTGTATGAATGTTTCCATGTCTTGAGGATTCTACACTGTCATTTTTTCCAGTCCTGACACCAGTGTGCAGACTAGGAATGGGCACTTTTTTATCCTGGGACTTGTGCATCCAGCTGTCTTTTTTTATTTTTAACCTACTTCTGGCCATGACATATGCTATTTAAAATAAAGTATGTATATCAGGGTCATCTTGGTGAGATTTTTAAAAACCAGGGTCCACCTCATGAAGATACTCACCAAGACATGAGGATGAATTTAATTCCAGCAATTCTACTTTCCTTTGCCTGTTGATTTTATCATCTCTCCATTCAGACCACTGTTGCCCAGTATTGCTGCTCACACTCTGGCAGGTGTATAACAGGTGCATTTTAGAGTAATATAATACAATCCTACCAAGGCATTTAGGGAACATATGCTTGATGCAAATGTTCATCTTCTTTCCTGTTTGTCAGCTCCTGAGAAGAATGAGGAGAATTACTTTCCTCTTTCAAAGGTGTATGGAACATCTCTCCAGATGCAGGGGTAAGTACAAAACTGTAGCAGTATAGCCACATACAGACATCATGGCAGATGTTATAGTTATGTTGTGCTAATTCGTAACACCCACTGCCTGCAGCATTCATAGCTCAGTGTACAATTGCATTGCCAATGCAAGCAAAGAGACTGACCCGCCCACTTGACCTGTTCATAGGACATTACTAGGCTAATGGCCCTAGGGCCTTTACAAGCCTAGCCATTTAAAAAACCCTGAATACCTTAGTTGACCATAGTTAGACAGTCATTGTTTTCAGAGTGATACTACGATCAGCACAGAGTGCTCCTGTCCATGAGGGCCATATGTGACATACCCAAGGTGAATTTGCATCTTCCCATCCATTTGTTAAGGTTGTGCTTAAATAGGGTCGTATAGGAGCTCTGCTTCACATGAAGTATGAGCTTATTCCAGAGGAGTGACAATGTCTGGGAAACATATCTGTCTCTTCCAGAAGTTCTACTAATGTCACAGGCTAGGTTGAGATCTCTAGAGCAAGTGACTTACATCCCATTTGATTTGAAGATGAGCAGCATTTCCATTAGGGCTGGGTCAGACTGCTATGTAGGCCGGGCACAGGTCATCTCTCAGCAGCCTGTACATGCAGAGTGCAATGATAGGGCTTTCGGTCATTCCATGTAGGTCATGTCTTGGAGGCCCTGAATTCCCTTGGTTAGAAACCTCTATGGTCTGTCCAGCTGCTGCAGGTGTCTGGTGAGGTACATACAAAAGGGGGCATTATACTCAGTCAGTGGTCTGGTAAGGGTCAAGTACAGTGGCGTTATGACCCCCTTGGTCTTGGATGTGATGCCCTTATTTATGAGATGTGCAGTGTAGAAGTCTTTCCTTACCACTGTGGACACATGGTGATCAAAGTTTAGATTACTATCAACCTGTGTTCCCAAGTCTCACACCACTGTGTCTGAGCTTACACGGGTGCTATCTATATCATAAATGGCAGGGGCTACTTCTTTGCCCAAGAGGATAAAAAGGCATTTTGTTTTTGCATTTAATTTCAGTCTATGGCCCTGGCACCAGTCATTTGTCTGTGTCACTCCCTTCTGTAATTTGTTGATATCATTGGGAGACTCTATGATTGGATCCAGTTTACAGTCATCTGCAAACTTGGTAAGCCACAGGCCATCTACTTTTGACTGGACTTCAGAAAAATAGATCCCAAATAGCAAAGGGCCCATTACAGATCCTTGTGGTATACCACTGGTAACTGGTCTACTGGTAGAGTGGATTCCCCAACTTTAACAGCATGCATTTCATCTGTGAGCCAGTCTGCTGCCCATCTAATGATGAATGGATTAATACCTAGCTGGGAGAGTTTCTCAATGATCCCTGAGTGGGGAATTGTGCCAAACGTCTTGGCTAAATCAAGATAGGTGGTGTGTACTGCCTTCCCCTCAACCAGGGCTTTGGTGACAGATACTGGATTCCCTTGGAGTGACACTAAAAGCTAAGCCAATTGTTGAAGTCAATCATTTTTTTTCTGTACTGTGGCATGATCCTAGGTGAAGGTAGAATGCTGCTTAGAGCTAGGGCTGGCACACATAATCTGAGAGTTCTATTATGTCTCTCTTCATATAGTCCAGAGAGGTACATCTCAAGTCATTCACTCCAACACGTACTATGACAGAGTCATAACAGTAATTGCTGTTGAGTGACTTGAGTACGTGCGTGACTTGATGGATCCTGGCACCTGACAGGCAGCTGAATGTGACCTTCTCCTTGTCCAGCCTGATGAAAGGGACATCTGTGTGTCTCACTATTGAGTCGCCTATGTCCAGTAAATTTGGTTTTGAAGTGTTTTGCTGTAGGGGCTTAATTGCTGAGACACTGATATGCATGTTTTTATGTGTACTGGTGGATTCTGCTTGTGTACCAGCATGTGAGGGTTGTTTGCGCTTTGGAGGTCTCTGCTGTTTTGGTAGGCTTTTTGTGAGTACAGCATATATGGATTTATGTGACTTGACTTTACCTTGTGAAAGAGAAGAGATGTGTGAGCTGACAACCTTTTCGATGTCTTGTTTATTGTTATGTGAGAGGGATGATTCAAGTTTCATGGTATAGTGGCATCTCTCACATACTGTGTTTGGTTGCTTTAAGAGCAGGTGGTTGTCAATATGCATGAGGCAATTGCTACATTGCCTCAGGATGCCCATGTCAATCAGGCTAACAGCAGAAATGTTGGGAAACTGACTGTCCATAGCAGCAGGTAATTCCTACTTTGTGAGAGGGCAACAGATAGCTATTACTCTGGGATTAACAAGGGAACTTAAGTCTACACAGAATCAGCAGAGAAAGTGGGATGATGCTACTCAGTGCTGAGCTGAGCTTCCTACAGTGCAGCAGTGTGCAACTGAGTTGCCCTAAGAGCAGCAGGGAAGCCTGAAAAGGTTTCACTGAGTGGTGTTTGGGGAAAAAATGTGATTCTAGGCATTTGTGTCTATACAAGGTACTGCTAATTGCCATTGTGTAATGCACAGATATGGGCAAATGTGAGGCTTAAATACAAGTGAATTTAAACAGTTCTAAAATAATTAACTAATAGGAAAGCCCCTCACAGAGTCTTTATTCCAGCAATCTCCAACTCAGATGGGGCTTGAGTTACACACTTGTGCCACAAGGGTGCAGGAGAGGTCCTCTTAATGTAAGATGGCTGGTTTTAGTGCTGAAGTGATGCCAAACAGTCTAGATTCAGCAAGTCTGAATCTAGCCTATGCTATTTAAGGCAGAAGAACCAAATATGCAAAGTGCAGAATGAATCAGTCACAGCAGCAAAACAGTAAAAATGAAGCAACAGTTCAATGAAATACAGTACACAAGTGCAAAAAACAGGCTTAAATTCAACTTATTTTTTGAAGATTTCAGTGGATGCCTTGGAGCCGCAGTGGTGCAGCGGTAGCATTGTTGCCTCACAGCAAGAGGTGCTCCCGTTCGATTCTCGGCTGGAGCACCTTCTTTGTGGAGTCTGCATGTCCTCCCCACAGTCGAGTGGCATCCGAAAGATGTGTGTGAATGGGCATGCCTTTGTTGAAGGTTGGGCATCGGGCTGACACCTCGGCACCGTAAAAATCAACTGCCAATCATTAGCGGGCCAGAGTTCCACTGTGGTGACCCCTAACCGGGAAAAGCTGAAAGAAAAACAACATCAGTGGATGCCTTGGAATTTTTTAGATGCACTTCAGATCTCTGGCTAAGAAAGCCAAACTCTGAGCAGCTGAACACAATGGAAGTGAATATATGCTTGGCATGGCTTGACCCTAAATCATTCAAACTGCCATGCCCTGGAACACACCTAAGGATTTGGTCTCTTACCATGTGATATGGACATTATTGTGGATGGTGCAGTGGTGCAGTGATAGTGTTGTCACCTCACAGCAAGTGGTTCTCTGGTTCGATTCTTGGCTGGAGTGCCTTCTGTGCAGAGTCTGCATGTCCTCCCTGCATTCATGTGGGTTTCCTCCAGGTGCTCCGGTTTCCTCCCATGTTACAAAGACATGTGTCTGGAGCATTTCTCCCCAGGCCTCCTCTGAAAATTGGCTTTGTTCCAAGTCGGTCTTTCCCAGTTAATAAATGTTAAATAAATAAATAAATGTGTACTGCCACAACCATGGCAGTCCTACACAAGGTAATACTCACATTTTCCCATATTTTGCATGCGATGACCCAGACAAGACCTACAGGAGTGATGATTATACATTGCATATCCAGGGCAGGTTACCTTTATAACTATTCGGTCTTGTACTACTGACTGGCATATATCACACCACTTGTCCTCCATATGTTGACAGTTTAAACCACTGGATTGTCTGCCGTTGCTGCATCACACTGATATGGCTGACATTTTGCCCATGAACTTCTGTACAGGTGGCCATGACTACCATGTCCTTCCTTGCCCCTTTACCATTTCACATAGCAGTGGGTAAAACACTTCACACCTTCCATGTCCCCTGCTGTTCCCCAACACATCACCTGCATTGTACTCCTGCTTATGTTCAGAGGCATGGGTAATATCCAAGCTCTTAAGGTCCCTTTGGCTCCACTACTTGCGATGCCTGGTTAAACATATCCTCCATAATAACATTAGATAACTAACAAAAGTTTTGTATATCTCTAGCTATTTGTATGCTTGCTAGTATATTTTTGTGTCTCACTCTGTCTTTGTTGGTATCCCTCCTTTATATATTTATTTATTTATTTGATCTTTGTTGTTTTATTGCTCACTGTTTATGTTTCCATTTTATGCACTGTAAGCCATAGCTATGCTTGTGGTCAAAACTCATAACCACACAGTCGGCCTGCTCTGTCTTTTCCTGCTGGATCTCCATTCTGTCTATGTAGCTGCCTTTCCATGGGGTCACATAGGTCATCCAAGATGGGAGTGACCTGGAGAGCTCCATGCTGCCTTCTGGTGATCTTTTACTGGGGGGAGGAGGTTGTCGATCCTCTGTGAACACTGCCAATATGTCCTAGTATGCTAGTCCTAGTATGTTACCTGTCAGGCATTGGAAGAGCTGAAGAATGTGCTGGTGGGTCAGTGGCTTGACATCCACATTGGTCACCTGCAGAATGTCCTTGTGTGAGTGGCAGAGTCACATCACAGGCTGGCAATGCCCAGCATGCCAACAGAGGCATTTGAAAAGGGGACTGATCATTAGCTGGGTGCTTGACATGGGCATGAAAGGGGGCCATAAACCCACCCAATTCCCCATCATGGTGTTCCTCTTTCATGTGTTTCACTTCCCTCCCACCATCATCAAATGTCCTTCCTTTGTGTATATGTGTCTCCCATTCTTGTCTTCCCTTTTGATCATTGTCCATTTTCTGTCTATCTGCCTTGGTACCATCTAAGAAAGAATACTAGCTGGCTAACAAACAGGCTAAGACAGCACTTCTGGAAAGTGACTAAACAGATGGCACAGAGAAACTTAATCAAGTTGCAAGGCAAAGACAGAAAGATAAAGAAGATAGCCAGATACAGTAAGGAATGCCAGCAACAATCTGCTCACCAGTCCACAGGACATCAAAGGCAGATTGAAGAAGTACTTCCAGCAGCTTCTGAATGAAGAAAACCCACAGAAACTATATTGTCCCAGACACAACCTACTATGAAAGAAGAAGAGGAGCCCATCTTAACAGAAGTAAGAACAGCACTAAGGAAACTGAAGTCGGGGAAAGCAGCAGGCTCATCTGAGGCCATGGCAGATATGATCAAGCTGTTGGGAGATTTAGTGTAGAAATGGCTCCTGAAGGTACTTGTTGCAGTATGGAGATAAAGGCATATCCCAGATGACTGGAGAATATGCATTCTATTGCCAGAGTACAAAAACAAAGAGGAGATGCACAACTGTAGAAAGTACAGAAGTCACACTGAATGAAAGTTCTGGAGAGGATGATTGACAAACCAATAGGCAGAATAGTACAAAGTAAGATGGGAGATGAGCAGTTCAGATTCAGATCAGGATGCAGCCCAACAGACCCAATGTTTGCATTAAGACAGACAGTCAAGAAGAAGCCAGAGATGAGGCACTCCTAGACTTGGAGAAAGCATATGGCAAGATCCCAAGAAAGCTGATTTGGGCAATCCTACAATGGTTCAAAGTCCCAGAAACATTGGTAGAAGTAGTGCAGGCTATGTACAAAGATCCACTGACTCAAGTACAAACAGTGTTTAGACTCACAGAGGGTTCCCAGTGGGAGTGGGTGTGCATCAGGGCCCAGCTCTGAGCCCACTGCTGTTCATACTGGGGGTGGACTACATTAGCAAACAGGTCAGAAGTGAAAGATGAACAAAGCTCCTGTATGCAGACAATGTGGCATTACAGGCAGACACTAAACAATAACTTCAGCAAATGATATGGGAGTAGAATTCAAAACTGGAGGCATATGGGATGAAACTGAGGATAGATTGGGCATATTTAACAGCAGCAAATGAGAGAAACCAGAAGAAGCTAGAAATTGATATAGAAGGAGGAAATGGAGCAAGTTAACAGGTTCACATATTTGGGAAGGATGGTTGAGGAGAAATCTGAATGATGAGGTCAAAGCTAGAATCGGAGAGGCTGCAGTTAACTGACACAAATTCTCAAAGGTAGTGCGTGACAGAAGAATACCAAAGAAACTGAAAAGTAAGGTGTACAGAACAGTGGTGCCACCAGTACTACTGTACGGTACTGAAACCTAAAGGCACAGCAGTTGTGGAAACTAGAGGTAATAGAGATTAAGTGCCTGAGATAAATTATAGGATCCACACTGTGGGGCAGTTAAACAAATGAGCACATCACAGCAAAAGCTCAAGTCACTCCAAATGCAGAGAGACTCAAAGAGAACAGATTACAGAGATGTTTAAAGCACTGCAAGAGAGCAGAAGACAATCTGTTGAAGAAAATTGTTGGACAGTCAGGAAGAAGACAAGAGGAAATAAGGGTATCTAGCAAAAAGATGGATGGATTGCATGAGAGAAGACTTGCAACAGTCAGGCATGACTGTCAATGAATACAACAGAGTGGCATTGAATTGAGGGAGATGGCAACAGTTGACATAATATCCTGAACAAATGTATAAAACAGGAAAAAGGGGGCTAAATGTGATTGTGATGATAATGAGCAGAAGAGATGGAAAGTATATGAAATTACAGAGTTGTACTTGCCTTCTACCAGGGTTTAAGACTTTTGTTAATAGTTGATCATAGCTATAATTTATATTGTTGTAACTAGGCTTATTTGGTTGACTGAAGGCAAAGTTGTCTTTTTAAGCACCAAGACTGGCAATCTAGACTACCTTTTCCTCCCATACACAGTACTGTAACTTCAACTTTGGCTGCCAAGGTATTCCACCAGCACAGGTAGGTAAAAAACATCTACATCTTCCTGCAACCATTACCAGTCAGATACTTGTTGTCTTGCTTTATTGCGCAAAGTGGCACCTAGAGTGCACCCCTTCAACAAATGGCTTAGCAACTGGTATCATGCAATGGCGGTTCATTGTTTGGTAGCCTAGATGGAGATGGTTGACAATCCTACTAGCTTTGCTAGGTATGGCCTGCACCTTTCACTGTGTTTTTGTACACTGGCCAAACTTTTAAC
Source organism: Protopterus annectens (assembly GCF_019279795.1). Taxonomy (NCBI): domain Eukaryota; kingdom Metazoa; phylum Chordata; order Ceratodontiformes; family Protopteridae; genus Protopterus; species Protopterus annectens. Next base: position 494,327,954 of record NC_056734.1, read on the forward strand.
CCCCCCCCTATACTGCCTTTTTAGGCAAGGTGAGCCTATTCTATCTACCAGCCTAGCCAAGCCTGACAAGAATAGTATTAAGGCAGTGTTGTTCAATGATGGAAACCTCAAAAAATGGCATCTCTAGAAACCCTCAACACTAGAAAGTATGTTACCAAACTATGGTTCCAGTATAAAGACAGTACAGCCTCCTTAACAGAACTCAGTGCTCATCCAGTATTCATAGATTCTACTGCGGGAGTCATTATATGATGTCTCCATATTTTTCCATGAATCTGTCTCATCAAGAATTATTATGGCTAGACAATGGCTTTGAATTCCTTTACATCTTAGAAATTTAAACAAAACCCCTTCCATATCCTGGCTACATGTAGGACACCAAACTTGACTTCCTCAATCCTTGAGACATATCTGAACAAGCTTGAATGCTTCAGAATTGAACTTTACCAACATTTTGGAAACAGTTACAGTTTTAATGACAATAAGGCAGAACACAGTCAGCACCCAGTCTGTTTTCTTCACTGTCAGGATTAAAAAAAAAACAGGAAAAATCAAGATAAAAAGCATCATTTGGCTACTAGAAGAATTTTGTTATATAACTGCATAAGAATGGAGAAATGGCTGAATGAAAAAAATGCTAATGGAAAAACGGTACTTACGTATTATCACAACCACATTTTCCCAAGTTCTGAACTTTCTTGTCTTTTACTCAAACAACGACGATGAAGTGTAATCAGGAAGGGTAGACTGTAAAAAACTCTTCTGGGATGTTGGTGGCTTTTTAAAATGAGTAAGGGTTCAAATATGAGGATTTGTGGCTAGCGTGCTTGAAAGACATCAAGCACTGAATTCAGCGAGCGATCACAGTGGCTGTCTGTATATACGTATGATGGCCCGAAAGGAGTGTGGGCAGTCATAGCATACGATGTTAGAAACACATACACATACACAAACACACACACACACACACGCACTCACACTTCCAACGAATTAGCTGCTTTTGAACACACTAGCCACAAATCCTAACATGTGCAAACCCTTGCTCGTTTTACAAACCCACCATCAAGATCGTGTTTTAACAGTCTACCCTTCCCGATTACTTTTTTAAGAAGTTAGACTGGGTACTGCTTTGCTTTTCTTTCCTGATGCTTTCCATTCTCAGGGCAAAGGCTGAGAAAAAGGAACGCGTTTTAAGTGGAATGGGGGACTTGCTTAACTGACATCTTGAGATGCTGGCAGTAAATGGGGAAACCTATTTTTCAAACCTTATTTTTTCAGCCATTGAAGTGAAAAACCATCCTAAAAACAATAACACATTAAAGAAAACATGTCTCTGAGGTTTTGTCATACTTCATTGGTCCCAGTTGACACAAGGAGAAGCAACCAGCATTAGGGCGAAAACGTTGTTGCGATAATACGTAAGTACCGGAAAAACTTACTAAATGTTGGAATTATTACAATCAAAACAGGAGTCACAGAAGAGAAGAGAAGAGGAGCAAGACAACGTAGAAAAAGCGTGGAAAAGAAAATGAATTTGGAACCATATCCCACCTGAAATTATGTAACTAAACACTCTTCAATCTTATAAAAACAGCCTAAGGAACATCTACAAAAAAAGAAGCTTTATGCAATTGCTTTCAGGACAATGGCTAAACCACAGACCCTCTATGTTCTTCTTTGCCTGTTGCAGCTCTTCATAAGTCATTTCTTCAGACTTACCTTTATAGTACACAGTTGTTGAATAAACATTTTTTGACTTATTCTATTTTTTAAATGTTTACAATTTTAGCATCTTAAACAATTGATATGAGGCCTAATAAATGTTGTTGATCTGCTGGAATTTACCATGCCCATTTTATGTCTCTGGTTTCCTTGTTAATTTACTCTGCCTTGCTAATGTCTATGTATTCTCACTTTCAGTTCATTTTGCCTAATGGCTATGTATTGTGCATTTTACTATGTTTGCTTTGCACCTCGGTCATGGTTGAAAAATGCCTCAGGACCAATCCACTTTTCCAGTTATCAAAATGAAATAAATAAAGAGCAATAGAATGTTTTGGTTGTCATTAAAGACAAGTTTGAATGCTACCATGAGTCCAAAAGCACTTTCCATATATCCAAATGGATAATTATACATGTTCAGGTGTGAGTAATGCCGAATTTACACATGACTGATGTAGTTTAGTCAGGAGGCTAAATGTCAAGTGACCAGAGGAAGCCATGACTAACATTATATATCACTATTATACACATATCATTTAAGAAAGAGATTTCTTACCTTTCAAAAATAAAACATTCTGTCAAGGAACTTCATGTTTGCACTACTTTTTCTTGCTAACTTAAGCATATTGGGATGGTTTAGTAATGTCCTGAACCTGCATATGTCCATGTACAACAACATTTGAACAGTACATCAGATTTATTACACTCACTGCCACTTTTTAACACAGTAAAAAAACAAGCAGAACTCCACAACGTTGAGTCACTTTAATAAAATAAGAACAAAGCTTTCAGATAAAATATCATTCTTCAGTGTTTTGCCCAAAAGCTTTGTTCTTATTTTATTAAAGTGACTCAACGTTGTGGAGTTCTGCTTGTTTTTTACCATTTGAATTGCTTTGCGCTACTCTACTTCATCACTTTGTTCACCTTTTTTTGAGACTTTTTAACACAGTCATAGGTATGCATTCATCCAGCCTTTTACATTAGGATACTTGTCTACTCTTGAGATGCCATGAATGATTATGAAGAATTTTAAAACTATTTCCATATTTGTTTCATGTTTTAGGGGCATTGGTGTGTGTGTGTGTGTGTGTGTGTGTGTGTGTGTGTGTGTGTGTGTGTGTGTGTGTGTGTGTGTGGATTTTTTAAGTATGTTGTTGGTTGAATTTTGTTTCTCTGCTTAATGACACGGATATAATGCCAGCTGTATTTCTTGTTGTTTGTTTTTTTGTTTATTTTTTTCTGTTTGATTTTTTTACCTTCCATTTGCAGCAGGCGGTACAGTTTACTTTTACACAACATTATTTTGGGAAGGTCTGACTACAGATGTGAGTATAGAATACTAGAAGTCACAATGCAGTCAGTCAAGATGATTCATACATTTCCAGTGACTATGATTGACATGTCAAGTCAATGAATGATCTGCAGACACAGACTCAGCAGAATATGCTTTATCTGCTCATGAAGCAGTTGATTCTCATGTTTTTAAAGGCATTAATTTGCAAATGTATGCAGTACTGTCTGTAAGAATGTGTAGTTAAGTAAGACTGCAAATTGCAAGCAAAACTTGAGTTCAGATGTTACATTTGATATTTTTGGAAAACAATATTCCTTTATTTACTTGATTTGACAATTTACTTCAGGACTTACCTATCATAATGAACATAACATAAAATTGTAAATGCTTAAAAATATGATACTGGCAGGATGGTAAAATGAAATAGAAAAGGTTCATTACCAGCTCAGATATATGGCACTTGTAATGATGAAATTTATGAGTCATAAGGACTGTGGTTCTGATTTAGCAGAGTGTTTGAGCCAAAACTCCTATGTAACCCAATGCTGGAAAGAATCCAAGAAGTGCAGTTAGGCATTGTTAAGTGTAAAGAAAAGGCACATGACATAATGTTTTGGCTCAATGTATCTCATCAAATAAAACTTGTGTTAAAATGTCCAATCTGCCTCATGTTTCACTAAAGCAACACTAAAGACACTATTATACTTCATATGATTTCAAACAGACAATGGAGTAAACCAGCATCTCATTTAACAGACAGTACCTCATATGCATTGGCTACTATTCAAAGCATCCTGAACTCATCAGACTGAGAGATACAGCTTCACAATCAGTCATCGTATTGATGAAATCCACTTTTTCTTGTTGTAGAATCCTTAGCATTCTCATCTCAGATAGTGGTTCACAGTTAGTCAAAAATGTTGTATTTTTTCACAAAGCATGGAATTTCAGCACCTGACATCCTCATCAAGGCTGCTGCAGTCCAATGGGGAAGTACAAAGATTCATACAGAGTGTACAAAATATAAAAAAAATTACGTTGCCAGCTCCAAATGAGACTATCTGTCTCAGCTTGAGTGCAGAATTGGCCTGTTGCAGTCACAAATATTTTGATGCTAAGGAGAATGAAGACAAAAATACTTACCTAATCTATTTTCCTCATACCTCTCAACCTACAGGCATTGAAGATAGGAAAAAAGGTCCTTGAAAAAACATCTAGCTATAATTTGTATATCTAATTATCATAACATTTTAATACCAAGTAGCACACAACTCTTCCTGCTTCCAGTAGGAATGTGGCATACCACTCATAAATACATTTAAAAAACAAAAAGTGACAAAAATGATGGACAAATGCACACACGTTATTAAAGAAATAGAGTAAAATGAACTATCTCACAAAATTCTGCTTCACTTGGTGATTTTTTTCTTTTGCATCAGGAAAAGGAAGTTGTAAGACACGTCACCTTTTTCTTTAAATTATTGTTATCACAAGTATGTTGGCCATGTACTGTGGTTTTCTGTGTACGCGGTGGTGGCGCTGCGGTAGCGTTGCCGCCTCACAGTAAGACACTGTCCGGTTCGATTCTCAGCTAGAGCATCTTCTGCATGGAGACATGCATGAATGAGCGTACCTTCATTGAAGGTTGTGCATCAGGGCTGGTAACTCGGCACGTAAAAATCAACTACCAATCATTAGCAGACCGGAGTTCCACTGTGGCGACCCCTAACCAGGAAAAGCCGAAAGACACAACAACAAGATAGCTTTAAAAATCCCATGTGATGAGGGTGATTCAGAAAATTGTGTGAAGGGCTAAATAAAGCCTGAAAAATGAGTCAATCCAAAATAGGGGCAGCTGAGAGATCTGATTGTACTTCAACGGGATAAAATGTCAAATAAGCAATTAGTATACCAGAAAGCTCAAGAAAAATAAAAGCTGATCTATGAAGTTACTCCAGAGGCCTGGAATGATATTGAGAATCCAGAATCCAGTTCATACACTTAGGGTGGTATTCATGGTTACCACACATAAGTGAGAGGGCTGCCCCTAAGCACAGACAAGGCACTATTCAGAAACACTAGATGCCTTTAACTTAGATGCAGCTGTTTGAGGCAGTATGAGAAAAATGTATGCAAATGAAGCCATAATGAGATATAAATGAGGAATGTTTAAAAAATTTGTGGCGATCTTATGGAAATGAGGAACTCTTCAGACCTTGAGTAATTCATAGTCACTTTTGGATGAGCAAGTACACTATGCACATAAGGGATATAAAAAAGTGAATTCACTCCTTTTTATCCATGTTGCAATCATGAAGATGCTTTCTTTAACTGCCAGCTTCTCTTGCTCCTATTCTAGGGTGCTTGTCTCAGTCTCGCCAAAATCAGGGACACCAAGTGGGATGATCTAGGTGAGAAGAAGAAGCTACAGACAAAGACTGATCAATCTGAACTTTGCTGAGCAGGAAATCTTGGACATGTTTAGTGCATACCAGGGTATAATACTGGCTTTGGTGTGTTTGTATGGCCCACTGATGGAGACTAAAGGAATACCTGGCCTTTCTAGACCTGTGAATACCAAGGTATATACATCCCTCATTATACTTGCCATAGGGACTTACCAGGGACAAAATGGAGACATATGGATATCTCACAGGTTTCTGCCTTAAGGATACTTCAGCAGTTCCTCAATACACTCTTGGCATGTGTGGATCAATATATCTATTTCCCATTGTCAGCTCAGGACCCAATCCAGTACCATCCATGCCTTCAACAGAATGGCATGCTTTCTTGAGGTGCTTGATACAACTGATTGCACCCATGTTACTCTTAGGGCCTCATTTGAACCACAGAGGAAGCAGTACATGAAAAGGGAAGGGCTACCATGCTATCAACTGCCAGGTAGTATGTGATGCATGAAGGTCCATCACAAATGTGTCAGCCAGGCATCCTGGTAGTGCCCACAATTCTCATAGTTTGCATACAACCTCACTGTAATGCCTCTTCCTGCAAGGCAGGTTTCCTCATGGTCACCTAGTTGCTAAGTGCAAATAACTATTTTAACCATAGTCATTTCTCTACCGATAGAGTGGCATAAGTAGTAATGAGTAATCACCCCACATTTTTAGTTATGTATCCCCACCCTCCAAGTGACACAGCCTAATGACACCAATCCATAATATTCAGTGAGCTGCTGAGGAAGGTTTCAAAACAACCCTGCCTTAAACATGGAGTGTTTGGGCTGCTCAAAGCCACTTTCCATTACCTGGATGATGGAACATGTAAGGGTTATATGTACACATGCACCTGCCAACTATATCTCAATAGAACGTAGTAAAGCCAGGTGCTCAATAACCTTCCACGTTGTCTGACTGTAGTTGTTACAAGGGTCTAAAGGTATTGATATCAACACCACCTGTGATGATTCCCACAGCATGCTCATCTGCATCAAAGTAATGACTTCTAAGAGGGAGGAAGTACTCCTTATCAGGTTTAAAGATTAGATTGTGGAAAGCTCTCCACCAGTACTGCTATGGACAATTGCATTATGCCTAGCTTTTGTCCTGGCATTTCCCACTATGTCGTTAACTCTTTTCCTACAGTGTGCCAAGGTGCAATTCCTTCCTATCACAGCATTTATGTCAACCACTACTTGATTTCACACCTTAGCTTTCTCTGCCTGTTTTGGCCCTCCTTTTCTAGAAATACATTTTCCATATGTCCGCAGAGCATCCATAAGGATGTGAATTTCCACAGTACTGAAGATATCACTCCTGTGTTGTGATCCCTGCAACTGTACCATGTTCTAACCTGCAAACACGTGTTATGTAAAAAGTACCCCGCCTAACATGTATGCAGCTTTAAGCAACCATGGGTCATGCATGTCACTGCACAATTAGACAAAATTATCACAAACACTATGAAGCATTAATTTTGAGCTCTGGGTTTTTCTTTTCTTTGCAACAGTGTCTCTGTTACACATTCCTCAGCTACGGTGGTTAAATGTATACCTGTGTTTGCTGTAAGGGTGTGGTACTGTGATTATTAACTAATTTGTCATGTATGTTATTCCCTAGTTTAATGAAGGTGGCCTACAGTGTGGTATTAGTCATTACCCATTGACAGTAACCACTGGCTGCAGTACGCCACTTCACAGGTATAGACAGCACTGAAAATGGCACCTCACATGTCCCTAATATCAAATGCCTCACTATGCAGTGTAGCTCACTATGCAGTGTAGCAGTACAAACATCTAGCATGAAACAGACAAGCATTTCCTCATGTTCCCTGATCCACAGACCTGTTGACATCCCTACACAACCATAGGTTGCCTGAAGGTAAGTATCACATCACTCCGTCTTGTCATGAGCCTCCTTCTGTTGATGCTATAGCATCACTACAACCAACATGGATCCTTAAGGGCAAATATGGCACTGACATTTGCCACAACCTCCACCCCATTCCTGTCCTGCTACTTCAATTGCCTATTACCACCCAGGAGTAGTTCCTATTTACCCTTAGGGTCACCTGCTTTTCTGCTTCATTGAAGTTTTCCTTCCTCTACCAATTAACAGAAATCTCTGCTGCCTTTTACATCAAAACACAGTAAACAACAGGTTATAGATAAAATATTGTGTGACACAAAGAATGTGCATGCTAGCAGTATAACTTAGAAATCCTAGTACACATTATATTAGGGACCACACAATGTTAGGCATGCATATCACACACAGTAATACAGTATGCAGTGTATGCTAGCAATGGAATGGAAACATGTGTGTGAAATTATCTTTTTTCACAGTTACATATTGTGAATCTGTGTTTTATACATGCACTGTTTGCAA